>NW_015163635.1:308447-383696 GCF_001447785.1 Gekko japonicus | reverse complement strand
TGATGCCAATGTTCCCTCTAAGCTGTGGAGTCTTGTGAGCAAAAATTCTACTTTGTGAGCTACTGGCATTAAAGTTGTGACCAAGCTATTTGGCTACTGCATAAATTAGTTTGCTCTGGAGCCATCTTTCCTGAGCTTAGAGAAAAATGTGTGAGCCGGAGACTAAAAAACTGTGAGCTAGGTCACACTAACTGAGCTTAGAGGGAACACTGGATGTCTCTACTTTTTATCATGCTGTTTAGGTTCGCCATAAGTATTTCCTAGTAAAAATACAAGTACTGCTACAATGTATGGGACTCGCTCAGCATCAAAATAAGTATTTCCTAGTAAATCACTGCAGTTATTCAGAGCATACTAGTTTTGATGTTCTGGAGGTGTTGCAAAATGTTTACCTCCAACAACACTTGTGCTAAGGACAACACAAAAATTTTGATCAGGCAGATGGTGGAAAACATAGTAAGGACAATAACAATCTTGTTCTTTTTGTTACAAAACCAGCACATCCGGATTGGGGATTGGGGGCTGTTTGCATGATCATCATCATCCTATGGTTTCTGCTAGACTTTCTCATAATGTTGTATTTTAATTAGAAAAATACAAAGTTTCCTACAGTTGATGTGCCATGGTTCCTCTTCCCAATTGTCTTCTCCTCCCCCTTCCTTTTTACGAAAAAATGCTGAATTGCACCCATCTTGCCTAGGGCCTTCTTAATTTTGTCTGCAAATTTTTAGCTGATCCTTGAGCCCAGCTGTTTCATGATCCTGTTTGAAGATTCTGTTCCTCTGTCTTTGAGCATTCTTTTCCAAGATTAGGATGTGCACCGGTCTAAAAGCCAGCATTACTGCTTCTAAAATAAAACCTAGGCCTACAATTCCTAGAGAAAGAAGTGCACGTGAGTGGGAAATGTGCCACAATTAATATTGGAACCACAATCAACAAATGTGATGACAGTTGAACTGGACACATCCTAAAATTACATTGAGATTCCAGTTCAGCAAGACCAATGGGGTGGTTTTAAAAGCTTCATTCTAAAGACTTACTAAGCATAAATGGAAAACTAATTTTTCCTTATCTCTTTTTCTACATTACCAGGAAGGAATGTTCTCTCGATGTAGAAATTGCAGCCAGTGGTTACACTAAAGAAATGCAGGAAGATGATGAACTGCTTTACCCAGCTGGTCTTGATGATGATGGCCATAAAGCTGAGTTTTCTCTACCTGAGCAAGATGCTGAAGGGAAAAAGAGGTTATGCAGTGCAACAGACCAAGAGACAGAAAGAGACTTCACAGATGAAGTGGGAGATACCTCTGAAGAGTTGGAGCAAACCAGTGAAGAAGACAGTGACGATGAAAGTGAGCAAAGTTTAGATTTGAAGGAACTTCGCTCTGCCTTACAACCAGTTGAAGGGCAAATTATTGCTTCAGGAGACGGGGCTAAAGGTGTGAGCTCTGTAATTGATTTTTCAGAGGATAAAAAGAAAGTTGAAAAATCCACCAAAATTGAAGATCAGACAGGTCAGGGGGAAGATCCTGCTGACAAAGAGAATGAAGATGAATGCCCTGATCTGGTCGACTTCTCAACATTAAACAGAGAATTCAGGCCTTTCAGGTATAGATCTGTATTGATTATTGAGGAGCTGTTCATGTGTGTGTTCTTTGTTTTCCCTTTCCAAGAGATGAGCCCCTTTCAAGTGTTAGGTATATTTCTTTTCAGAGGTCCTGATTTGAATTGAAAACAACATTTTTATTCCAAAGCTTAGACTGTGAGGTAGGTGGGGCTGAGAGAACTCTTTTGAGAACTGCACATCAGAGAACAGCTCTGAAAGGACTTGTAACTGACCCACACCAGCAGCTGCATGTGGAGGAGTGGAAAATCAAACCTGGTTCTCCCAGATTAGAGTTCGCATTTCTAACCACTACACCAAACTGGCTCCCTTTATACTAATTGAGTTGCTCATTTGCAGTTGGTAAGTGTACTTGTTCCATGAATAAATATTGACACATGGCCTATGCTACTTTTGCATTGATATTTCATGTTTGGCAGTGTCATAAATGGCTGTACTTGTGGACTGAGCACCTAAACATCTCCTGAATTTCAGCTTTCAGAAGCTCCTTACCAGTTCTTAACTTTCCATCATTGTATATGTGGAATAACTGATGCACCTCAGCGAAACTGTTATTTGGTAACAGCATAGTTAATCTAAATGATCGCCAGCTTACTCAGACTGCATTCTGTTCAATAAAAGAAGCAGTTTTTCAGCATCTCATATAGGAAACTGAAATGGGAAAAGAGGTTGACAGACATTGCCACGGCCACGTCCTGCAGTGGAGGTGAACAATACATGTTACAGCCAGTTAGGGCAAAGTAAGTATCCAGACAGATGTATAAGTTGGGGAGACAGCCTGTGTCAGTCTCCTGTCTATTGGTAAGTATTACAGATAGAAGTACCACTATTGAACTTCAGGATGCTGAGCAAGTCCCATACATTGTTGCAGTACTTGTGCAGGCGTCATTTCCTAATGGATTGGGCCTATTTGAAGGATATGTCTAATTGTTCCACCTGGATTATGTTGGAAGAGTTTATTGGTAAATGTCTGATTAAAAAGGGGCTGACTGCAAACATAATGTCTTTATTGCAGAGATAATGAGAGTGTGTTTCACATCAATGACCACAGAACAAGAACTACAAGCATCACTTCAGTTGGCAGTGCTGGCAGTCGGTCAACAATTCCTCCAGTAAGTCTGACCTAATGCTTTTAAGGAACAGTCCACCAAGCAGCTTTCCTACACTGCTCCTCTTCATTTCACAGGGACTCATACAGGAGAAATTCTTTCTGGGTTGCTTTTTGGTAGGTTCCCTCCCCACTTTCTCAGACATTTATTTCAAACGTTGGGCCATTGGTCAGTTCAGGATACTTGGGGCACAAAAAATAGCTGCTCATTTTGACTACTTAAGTCTCAGTGATGGAGGTGCCTCATCTGTGGTTAAATTCAAAAATGTGGTTCATCTTCTAATTGAATCCAGCTCAGTTATCTCTTCTGAAAGAGCTGAATACTTGAATTTGAGATAATGAACTGTCATCATTGACGCTAAGGTCATTAATAATGGGATTCTTAAAAGATAACATTTTTAAAAAATATTCATTAACTTTATCTAGCTTTAGGATAATGCATTTATTGCATAATTTCAAAGTGTTGCTGCTTCAGCAGCTGCAGAGTGGCCTGTGCTTTTGACAAAATCTCCAAATTAGACGACAATTTATATACTGTAGTACACTATCAAGGAAAATATTTTTCTGCGAACCTGCATGGGGCATATTCACTAGCTGCTTCATTTGCGCTTTCACATGCTTTTACAGAACCTTACAGTCCACTGCCTCCAAGTGGTTGCACAAGTTACAGCGCAAGGGAGGAGGATGACAAGGGATGAAGCAGAACATGGATTTTCACCATAGGGGATAAAAACAGCCTTGTGCTTTGTTAATCGTAGCATGTGGCTGGAAAGGATGGGAAAGTAATAGAAGGTGCTATTTAAATTTTTCATTGTCAGAATTTTTGGGGGGAGGCTGCATTGTAGATTAATTAAGCTTTGCAATTAGAGATCATGAACACAAAGAGAATCTTCCAGCATTATACCGTGTCTCAGATTAGAGCATTCTTTCTGGCTTGAATGTGTGTGGGGGAGAGAGGAAGTTCTTCCTCGGCTTCAGTGGATGCCCAATATGACCCTCATCTCCATCCAGCTGGATTGAGAGCATTCTGGCTGACACAAAGAGAATCTTCCAGCATTATACCGTGTCTCAGATTAGAGCATTCTTTCTGGCTTGAATGTGTGTGGGGGAGAGAGGAAGTTCTTCCTCGGCTTCAGTGGATGCCCAATATGACCCTCATCTCCATCCAGCTGGATTGAGAGCATTCTGGCTGACACAAAGAGAATCTTCCAGCATTATACCGTGTCTCAGATTAGAGCATTCTTTCTGGCTTGAATGTGTGTGGGGGAGAGAGGAAGCTCTTCCTCGGCTTCAGTGGATGCCCAATATGACCCTCATCTCCATCCAGCTGGATTGAGAGCATTCTGGCTGACAATGGGGACCATTCTCTCTCCTCTCATTACCAGCTGGGAGACCTTAGGAGTAGGGCCTGAAAGGAAAATAAATTCTGCTGTTGCACTCCAGAGATCTGCTGACAAAAGGGATGAACCCAAAACAATAACTTCTTTGTCTTCTGAATTCTTAAAATTCTTCATATAGAACTGCTGCTAGGCTGACTGAAAGGATGGAAGCACAGCAGAACTCTGAAGAAATCTTGAGATTTGAAAGCGAGTTAGCTGCACTAACAATTTCAGACATGCATATTATATAGCGAAAATAAGCAAAATGGATCCCTAGTCATGGTGTGTAATTTTTTTAAAGTAAGAGCTCCAAAAGACAAGAATTCTCATTGCACATAAAAGGCCCGGTTTTTCAGCCTTGCAGAGTGTAAGGACACTTCAGAGGTACAGTTGGAGATGGAGCTTTTCTGTCCATCTCCCCAGATGTAAAAGTACCATGTCTTGCTACCTGTTCCCAGGGTAATTTGTATTAGGAATTATCTATGAATTTCTGAACCTTACTTTCTTTAGAACACAGGTAGAAAATAAATACAAAGGGTGTGATGTAGTGACCTTCTGAATTATCCCCTGCCACATGCATTAATCCTGTATACAGAATTCTCTCCCAAGTATGGAGAACTGCATGTGTAGACTGGATCATAGTCAGAGATTGTGAGACATCACATTATTTCTGAATGTGAGGACTATTAACCTACCAGACATGAGTTTGGTAATAAATCAGAATAAGCAGCTGTTGCTAATCCATTTAGTAAAGCGCTTATTTCCCAGAGCTGATCTTAATAGGCTGCCCTTTGATCATTTGTATCTTTCCTAAGTATAACCTTTGCATCAATGGATGCTAGAAACATATATGTATAACTGGCCAGGGTGGCTGTTCCTCCCATACCCTGTGCCAGAGTTCTGTAATCCTCCTAAAACTAACCTGTTTTCTTTGCCTGGTTCAAAGAAAAATTACAGTGCACACTTGGTGAGCAATATTGATATAAGTTGTCAGGAATCTATTACTGTTCTCAGCCACAAGGGGGAACACCCTGCTGCCAGCCCATTTCTTAAATCTGTTAAGACTACTTTACTATTATAGAGCAATATGCTTTTCTTTCCTTCAGGGTGTGAGCACACCAAGTAGCTCAGGTTTTGGTTGTGAAATTAGTCCAAGAACACTGCTCTTGGGTAAAATCTGCTAAGATCCAGATCCATTTTGTGAAGTGTCAACTACATTATACTTCTAGGTATGTTCTGTGTCTCACAAACAGGACTGATGACTGGGTTTTCAAAATGTCTTACAGGAACTGGTAAAACAGAAGATAAAACGTCAGTTGACAAAACAGCAAAAAGCTGTTCTCAGACGGCGACTGCAGAAAGGAGAAGCAAATGTTTACACCAAACAGCACCGGGAACACATGCAAAATATTAAGTCTAGTGTGGATGCTGCGAGTTTCTGGGGCTGACTTTCTATGGAAATATTTTTCCATCTTGCTTTGCGTCGCACAAGTCAGTGAAAGATGTGGTTCTTTGACTCAACTGTTGCATTCTGTCCTTTATATTGTATAGAGTATGGTTCAAAGTTATGTAAGAGATAAAAATTAATCTGAATATATTAAAAGGAGAGCATAGAGGCTGAAATCCAAAGGTCTACCTAAGGGGGCGGGATATGCCCAGAGGTACTTTTGACTTTGAAGAGAAGATCCCATGTTTGTTTTTGAAAGTCCCCTCTGTTTTGGAAGTAGTTTGCCACACTGCTGTTTGAGGAATACAAACATAAAACTCCTTTGAACTTGCAGATAATATAAATCACTGAAGTCATCAAAGAAAATAAAACTGACCCATCATAATCAAGCATTTTTTATTTCATCTATTGCAAATGTAACAAATAAGAACCTTTTAAATGATTTATAGTGCAATCCTTCCTATACATGTTTACTCATAAACAAGTCCTGCTGGCTTCAGCATCACTTACTCCGTGTTCATGGGATTATCCACAGGTTTAAGCAGCTTGGGGCTGGCACTTCATGAGCAGTGTGCAGTTCACTTACTGCGATTTTCATGGTGTGAGTCCCATTGCCTTCACTGCAACTAAACTGCCTCACATTAATGTTAACGAGTACTTTGATTTAACGCCTCTGGCAACATTTTCATTTCTGGGCTTGTACAAAGTTTAGCAAACCTTTCCTGTATAGCTGAGCTTTGAACCCAGAAGCTCTTACTTGCTTTTTCTCCATACCCTCAATGTTTTGTATATAAATCCTGCCCAAACTGACAAGTAATAAAAATGATGTTGCACAGGCCCGGCAGGCACTCCATCTCTAAGCAGGTCTGTGCAACTGCTAATAAATTTTGTTCTTATGCATTCAACAACTTAAGATATGTCGTATTACAGATCTTGAAAACTCTGTAGCCAGAAGGAGTGGGATCCAGTGTTGCCATTATAGAGCATGTAAACATTTTTTGTCTTTTTATGAAAACAAGAATGTAAGTGTAGTTGGTCATGCTGGATCTAACTGGGGAGTAGACATTTGTGAAGTCTTAGCAAGCTGCTGTGCTTTATTGAGTGTGAATTTTCCTCCCTATATCTTGGTAGTGCTGAAAAATTGGTTGCACAAGATTCTGTGTGGGCAAAAACTCAAGAGGAGATAACAATAAGTTTGACCGATCCTAAGCAGTTACTGCAGTCTTTTTCTTACATTTCTGCTTGCATCAGAGGTCTGATACAAGTGGTAATTTTGTGCTGGATCCAAGCCTCGAATTCTCAAATATTCCAGAAAAATGGGTCCTGGTCAGGTATAATCATTGCATTGTGATATGCTCCAGTTTCTAGTAACAAAACGACTTCACCATTTGTTTCTTCTTGGGACAAAGTACCAATAAACTGTATTAACAGGGCAAAGAATATAAATATGGACAAGTCCTGGCACTTCTCCGGGCCAGTTTGGCTGGAGATCCTGGAGGGTTTTTGGTCGTCATCTGGGCGTGGAACAGTGGTCACTGTGGGTGTGGAGGGGGAAGTATTTGTGAATTTCCTGCATTGTGCAGGGGGTTGGACTAGATGACCCTGGAGGTTCCTTCCAACTCTAATCTGATCAAGGAAGACAGGGTTGTGTGAGCTTTATTCTGTGTGCCTAGAGTCACTGTTGCCACTGAGCAGGCTTAATCCCATCCTGGTGGTGTCCCTCTGCTCATCATAACCGAAATCCTAATGGTACAATCATTTTTCACTCTTATATTTTTATTTATTGAAACATTTATATCCTGCCTTACTCCTTGTGTTTCAAGTTGGCTTACAATAATAGTTTAAAACATTTTCAGTTAAGCCCTAAAAATAGCATACCCCAAATCTCTCATCCTACCACCACCACCACCACAGAATGACAGATGCGACGATCCTTTAAATATATTGCAGGGCCAGTTGGTCTGAAGGTGGGGGAGACTGGTAAATTTGAAGGAACCTTTCAGACGCTTCCATAAGAGAAGCTAGTTTATGCTTTCCTATTCCTCGCAAAGAACTGCAGTAGTGTGGGGTGTTCATACAGACGAAACAGCTTTCAGAAAGCAGACATGGCTGCCAGAACATTCAAGTCTTTTTAAACCCAGTGCTTTCAAGGGAAGCAGTCTGCATGCTTACCTTCAAGGTGCATGATAAGTTATGCAGAGGCATGCTTTGAATCAGTCGTTTGAATTTCATTCTCCACATTCTTACTTGAAATCTGTGGAGTAAGGTTGAGTTTGTACATGCCCACTTATTCAATAAGCAACAGCAAGTAGTGTACACAAACAAAATTACCGAAAGAGCTTCCCCCCCACCCAGTATCACCAGCAGTCAGTACCCAAAGAACTATAACACTTGCTTTGCAAGCTCAATGAGGGCTTTAAGTTTGTATTACTGAATGTATTATTTTGTAAGTGTATTTCTCAGAGGCTATATTAATAGGTTTAGTGTTGGATATAGTATATCCTATGCATAAATCTTGAGAGAAATGTTTATTACATGATGGGTAGAAGAAATTAAAACAATTGCAGTTCTTTTAGAAACAACCTTTCTTACACACCATGTAAATAAGTGAAACTAGTAATTTGGCCCAAGAAAGATAACATACAAAACTGACTTCTTCTCAGGCCTTCATTTCACCGTATGGAACACAAACTCCTCAGCAGATACTCATACCATTTCTACAGCTCTAAAATGAAATTTTGATTTATTCAGGCCAAACTGAGTAATACAAATTCTACTTGTTTGAGTTTACAAAATTTAGCTTTCCTGCTTGTAGAATTTTAGTGTTAACTCTGTGGCCAGTTCCGCTCATGTACTTAGGCTGCTTAAAGGTTTTAGAATTTCCATATCTAAGCGTTGGCTCCTGTTTGTAGTAAAGTGACAAGATAAAATGACCAGCTCCCCCTCACTAATGGTCTTCAAGCAGAGGCTGGACAAATACTTATCAGGGATGTTTTAGGCTGATCCTTTATTGAGCAGGGGGTTGGACTAGATCAGGGGTGTCAAACATGCAGCCCGGGGGCCGGATCAGGCCCGCAGTGGAACTGGCTGCCTTCTGCAGCTTACAGATACATACCTGAACAGCACTAGGTTCCCTTTAACCTGCGCCAAGATGCGCTGGCGCACTGATTTCCCGTGGCCAGTGCAGTAATTGTTACCACAGCGCAGGGACAAGAGGTTCCCTTCTCAATGGCCATGCAGCACAGAGCCATTTGCTCAGGCAGCACAGAAAAACAGCAGTATGCTTTGTGTTTCCTAATCTGGGCTGGCCCCGCCTCCCCTCAGCTGCAGTTTGCTTGTCCTGTGAAAGGGGGCGTTGCTATCCTCCCCAGCAGTCCTCTGCCTCGTGCTCCTGGAGATACCCTGACCCAGAAGGAGGACTGCTCCGTTGCCCAGCTTCTGCCCTTCCTAAGGTGAGCTGCTTGGTTGTTTGTTTTGTCTTGCGGTGGGGAGCTGGGCTCAACAGCATGCTAGAGGTGATCTGGTGGCTTCAGGTGCTTTGCGAAGTGACTCTCTCTGCACTTAAGCCTGCAAAGTTAGTTGGAAAATGTGGGGGGGCGTTCTCAGTAGTGTGCTAGAGGCTATCTGGTAGCTTCTGGTGCTTTGCGGAGTGACTGTCTGTGCCCTTAAGCCCTTAAGTTAGTTGAAGAAGGTGGGGGGGGAGCCAGGCTCAGCAGCCTGCTACAGGCAATCTGGTGGCTTCTGGTGGTTTGTGAAGTGACTCTCTGTGCACTTAAGCCTGCAAAGTTAGTTGGAAAAGGTGGAGGGGGGGGAGCCAGGCTCAGCAGCCTGCTAGAGGCAATCTGGTGGCTTCTGGTGCTTTGCAAAGTGACTCTGCCCTTAAGCCTGGGAGGTTAAGTAATACAAATATGTTTCATATAAATATAAATAAGTTTAATATATGGCTTGTGATACAAATGATAATAGTTGATAAGTTGTTTGCATGTTTGTACACTTTAATAATTTTTTTTAATGTCGGCCCGCTCACAGTTTTAACGCTAGGACCACTTTTGGCTCACGGTAAAATTTCTGCTCACAAGACTGCACACCTTAGAGGGAACCTTGGAACAGCATACTCAAGATTTCAACAGCACAGATATTTTGATGCAATAATTCAGAGCAAGAGGTGTCAGTTATCAGACTGCTAATGTTTGAAGCATGTTTTTATTTTAAGTAAAACCCTTTGTGTTTGTGTCCTTTATAAAGTTTATATCTGCTACCTGGCATTACATTTTATCACACACATGGCCCGGCCCAACAAGGTCTCATTTATGTCAGATCCGGCCCTCATAACAGATGAGTTCGACACCCCTGGACTAGATGGCCTGTGTGGCCCCTTCCAACACCATGATTCTATAACTCATGTCTGACACAGTGTAGAGTAACTGGCATTCTAAAGCTGTAAGGTGGGAAAGGAGCTATATTATCAAACATGATTTCTGCAATTCTTTTGATTACAACCAGAAGAAAAACATTTAATATCTTTTTATTTCCTCCTGTAAATAAATTCATACAATTCATTCTTATGTGAAAAATGATGGAAAAGTCACTCTTGATTTCTTTTAAAACTAAGCATCCCAAAGGAAGAAGAAACCCCCTTTCTAAGGAATTTCCATTCTGATAATGCAGTCTTTCCTTCTGTGCTTATTAGCGCCATATACACAAAAGGAACCCTTGTAAGCTTCTACAGAGGTCTCAGCTCCCCTACCGTCCTTTACGCCGGCATGCTGCTGGGGTTAACGTGACATCTTTTCTTCATACCATTTTATGGCGTTATGCCATTTCAGTTTAAATTGTTCATCTGATTTACCCGCCAAAAACATATTCAGCTTATCCATTTCAATTACCTCGAATAGATTTCTAAACAAATCTGCCTTACTCAGTATATTATCAGATTTCCAATTCCTTGCAATATGTATTCTTGCATTATCAGAATTTCCATTCTGATAATGCAATCCTTCCTTCTGTGCTTGTTAGCGCCATATACACAAAAGGGACCCTTGTAAGCTTCTACAGAGGTCTCAGCTCCCCTGCCGTCCTTTACTCCGGCATGCTGCTGGTAGGCAGAACACAAAGCATTGTTCCCTCCTACAGTTCATGCAGTTATCCAGCAATGGATGCTTTTTCAGATCCCCACTGTACAGGCTGTTCCCACAAAGAACAGGAGTATGCCATATACTAGGGGCCTGGGGAAGAACAAAATGCTGGTTTAACTTGAAGAAATATGGGTGCCCCTCCAGTCACTATTTATTTATTTATTTCAATTTCTTAACCGCCCTTCCCTGCTTACGTGGGGCTCAGGACGGCTTACAACAACATAAAATCCAATACAAATTTTAAAAACCCGTTAAAACTACAAGAATTCTATACTAAAACATTCAGCATAAGTATTTACTTTAACAAGATGGCATGATTAGCATTCAGATTTTCATGATTTCCATGAGGGGGAGGGGAGGGTGCCGGGCCGATGTAGAGAAACCGTCACTGGCCTCAACCAAAAGCCTGGTGGAACATCTCTGCCTTGCATGCCCTACGGAACTTTAGTAGATCAGACACGGCACAGATGTTGTCCGGCAGAGCGGATGTTGTCCGGCAGAGAGTTTCACCAGGCTGGGGCCAGGGCCCTGGTCGCGGCCAGCCGGATATCTTTGGGGCCGGGAATCACCAGGAGGTTCTTATCTGCTGATCTCAATGCCCTTCGAGGGACATATCGGGAGAGGCGGTCCCAAAGGTACGTAGGTCCCTGACAAAGGCTTTAAAGGTAAGCACCAGAACCTTGAATCTGATCCGGTGCTCTACTAGCAACCAGTGCAGCTCTTACAGCACTGGATGGATATGTGCCCTCCGTGGAGTCCCTGTAAGGACCCACGCAACTCTTGGCTAGATTTTTTGAGGCAGAGTCTGGGCAGCCACCCATCAACAGGTACAGCTGGGTGTCATCAGCATATTGGTGACACCCAAGCCCGAAACTCCAAGCCAGCTGGGCGAGGGGGCACATATAGATATTAAACAACATTGGGGAGAGAATCACCCCCTGAGGCACCCCACATATTAGTGGATGTCTAGTTGACATCTCTCCCCCTATTGCCACCCTCTGTCCCCGATCATGGATATAAATGAGACCAGCCACTTCGAGACTGTCCCGCGAACTCCTACATCAGTGAGGTGGTGGATCAAAAGGTCATGATTGACCATGTCAAATGCTGCCATAAGATCTAACAATATCACCAGCACTGACCCGCCCCAATCCAGCTGCCTATAGAGATCGTCTGTGAGGGCGACTAATGCCGTCTCCATCTCATGGCCGGGGCAGAAACCAAATTGGAATGGGTCCATTGCCGATGTTTCATCCAGAAAACTCTGGAACTGCTTGGCAACTGCTCTTTCAATTACCTTACCCAGAAACGAGAGATTCGAGACTGGGTGGTAATTAGCTGGATCAGTCAACTCTAGTGTTGGCTTTTTCAGGAGCGGAACAACGACCTCCTTCAGTCCCTCTGGGAAGACCCCTGAATCAAGGAACAGATTAATAATGTCCGCCAGGGGACCCCATATACCTTTGCCGCCAGCCTTCACCAGCCATGAAGGACAGACCTAGGAGTGGTGTGACAGAGTGCTCAGCACCAGGGATTAGAGGCATCAGAGAAACCTCAAGGTCTCCTCCATGGGTGCTGAGTAAAGTATTCACAGTAAGAGAACAGCATGCTCTACGCTTAGACAAGCAATGGGAGTGGAGAGAGTCCCAAGGGATTAATGCAAGTAAATGAAGTTTCACACACACTACTGCCTTGTCTCAGCTGGACACTGGGATTTGGAGAGCACTCCTAAAGCAAAGTTACATTGTTTTAAGCGCACTGACTTCAATGGATTTATAACAGTGTGACTCTGTTTAGGATTGCACTGTTAAAGCATTAATTATGTCATTCTGAGGGCTGGCCATAAGAAACTGTTCTTAATGTTCAGTTTTATTTAGATTACAACATTTTTTAGAGATGAAAATGGATGAGGAAGGAATTCAGCCTCACCATTGTAGCTTGATATATCTTTATCAAGAGCAGCAGTAGAATTCCTGAAATATCTGGTCATCAAAGGTCACCATGAAGTTTATTCAAAGGATGACTTCTGCAGGGCTCCATTAATATTTCATATGTGGTTATCCAAACAAAGTTTACTTTATTTACTGGCTATTTCAGGAAATATAGAGGTTAAGTCAATAATGTTTCTGGCTGTCTTAACAAATTCACATATTAAGGAGGTATGATAGAATTGCTATATCAACGTGCTTCAAATGCATTTTTAACAGTTGTACTTAGAATAAGTTTGTTTATATAATTTTGTGGCCAAGTGCTGCAAACTGGCATAACTACTAAGGAATTTCTTTGCAAGTATCCAATTGGATACTTGAAAAAAATACAGTCACATATGCCAGTTACTCCAGACCAGTGATACTCACTGGCTTGGAGGTCACATGTGGCTCTTCGGCATGCCATCTATGGTTCTTCTAAGCACTGTGGTACACACCCCATGTTCCAGAAAAGTGGGCTGGGCTATTGTCCAATGGGGCTTGTGGGTGACAGGTGTTCCACATCTTGAAGTTTGGGAGCAACCCCCCCCCCCAGTGTGACACCTGTGGCTTCTGATTGGCCATTCGAGATGTGATCAGCTGTGTGGATTAAAATAATGTTAAAGCACCAACTGCCACCACTGTTTTGGTTTTATTCTCTCTTTCCTGGCATATTTTTAATTATCCATCTTCCCCCTGTACTTGAGCTTCCTGTGTGTGTAGCTCCACCCCCTGTGGTGGCCTTTTTGTGGTTGGCTGCATCTCCTGCAGCAGCCATTTTGTGGTTGTGCCCAACATCCTGTGTCAGAATTCCAAAGCTGAGGACCCCTGCTCTGGAGGGACTAGAGGATGCGTAAGTTACAAACCGCCTTAGCTTTATTACCAGGGATATTCTCCAAGCCCCCCCCCCTCCTTTTCTCTGTATCCTCTATGCTCTTATCCCGAAACCTGGACATCTATCAAGGGGATAGCAAGGTGGCCATGGAGAGGAGAGTAAAACTACCCCCATGACAGCCATCCTGGAAAAGAGCAGGCTGTCAGGTGGGTGAGGGGACTGCACTGCTTTTCTCCATGGCTAGCTTGCTTTCCTCCAGGAGCCTTGGCAATCTCATTCGCCCACCTGACCAGCTGTGCTTCATGTTGAGGAGTGAATGTGAAGGCAGAGAAGCAAGCCTTTCCCCCCACTCCAGATATATAACAGCTGCCAAAGGTTCAACAGTGGGGAGGAGAGATAACTATATGCTCAGAGGTACTTGGGTAATTTAAGAGATTATTTAATATTAATAGTTATACCTTATTTTATGTATGTGTGTGGTGGGGGTGGTAGACAGGGCTCACAGTAGTCATGTGGCTCTTTTGGTTGAGTGGGGTTGCCAAGTCCATCTTCCACCCCCAGCGGGGGACTTTGGGGGCGTTCCTGGAGGGGGCAGGGCATCCCCGATGTGATGACGTCAGGTTGGGGACGTCCGCCGCCCCCCCTCACCCGCCCATGTGCCAGATCTCCAGAAACGGCAGTTCCCTGCACTTAAAGGAGTTAGCGTTTCCCTTTTAAATGCAGGAGCCGGCATTTCCCCTTTAAGAGCAGCCGCGTTTCCTTTTTAAGAGCTCGAAGCTGGCATTTCCCTGCAAGCTTGCGGAGGAAACATGGGTTCCACACACTTAAAGGGAGAGAGATGGGTGGCTGGGTGTGTTGGGGGCGGGGCTTCCCCCGCTGGCCATCTGGCCGGCAGCGGGTAGAACCCCCCCAAAAAACGGGGGACCCCTGGCAAACCGGGGGGTTTGGCAACCCTATGGTTGAGCCACATAGCAAGTACCACTGCTCTTTAGACCTTTATTAATATTTGTAAGCACATAAATTCAGGGTAGTCAGATCACATCATTGTTACCTCAGTTCTTACTCAACTCATCAAACATATCTATGGCTTCCTACTAAGATGTGAACGTAGCTGAGAAAAGTAAACTTTCCTGACTTGTCAAGGCTGTTGAGTTTTTTGTTGTTGTTCTTATGTGACGAAGTCCTGGTTCTGCCAGGTGGTACTATACAGACCTGCTTTTCATCTAAGGATGACAGAGAAGGGAGAATATTAGCTTTGTTTTAGGTTTTGTTTAGATTTTTTTCCACCTGAGTTCTTCCCTTAAAGGCCTTATAGTGTGCCATGCATCCTCATATTTCCTCTGATTTCCCTGCCCTAGAGCCTGGGCAAATGAAAGAATTGGATTTCTCTACCTGTAATTTACTTGCAAGAAATAGCTATGGGGAGGAAATGGATCAAGACCACAGTTGTGCTGGAAAAGATTTAATTCTCCCCCTTTGTAACTTTTTAACCAAAAACATTTCTCTGTGTTGTTTCAAATGCTACTTTGGATAAATGCAGTCTTTTCTTGGCAAGGCATAGCATTTCTGTTTTACCTTAGGGCTGCTGTATCCTTCCAGAAGCCATATGTAGTCTGCCAGGCGATGTATTTAAATCATTAATATATTTTAAATATTTAGTGCAGTAGCACCTGTGTCTATAACCAGTATGTTAGTGGCCTTTAGTTCAGCCTGAACAAAAATCACTACACTACACTTTGAAGAACAGTTGAGCAAAAGCATGATTTCTAGGCATTCAGGGCAAAAGGTAAAATAGGTTGCATCACAGTACATATATCACATATTTGGTTAATAATCTTAGTATATGCTTTCATGACATTTAGTCTGTTACATCAGAAGAAAAAGAAGCAAATCTATTAGCATAGGTCAGATTACAAAGGGAGGCTCCTTTTTCTAGGTAGTTTGAATCATTCATGTTCAGCCTGACCCTATGCATGTGTACTCATTAAGTGCAAAGAATTTCAGACATAGAATGAAACCATTCAGTGACAAGATACACAACAAATTTGTAAAATCGAATCCATAGGGTCATCCATAAAACTAATTTTTCATCATTAATTGAAACAGATATTTTCAGATTTGATCCATGCATAACAACTATATTCAACCACTTTTCCCAACCAAAATGACTATTTTATGATAAAACTGCAACCAATTTGTACAGATGGAAAATAATGCGGATTGAGCAAAAAGCCTGAATAAGAAAAACCACATATACTGGCAAATCCCATTAAGTGTGCTTTATTTAGCCAAATTAATCAGATACCCTAGAAGACCCACTGAGGGTGTAGAGTAAGACGTTTGTTTGTTTTTAAGTAACACACCTTAAGTAAAATGACAGCTTGAAAATGTCTTCTGCCATTGCTATTTTCCCTTCTCTCTATTTTTAAAACCCAGGATCCTTGGGATCGCCTATTAATCTTCACTCTTCCTGAACAGAGTGGAGGTAGATTCTTATTAAATCAGCAGAAACCCAAACTTTGTCTGGTTTAGGAGCTCCAGTCAATGTCAGGGATGAAAAGAGGAATGTCTTTCACATGATTAGCTTCTCCAGTTAGCCGGTAGGTGGGTGTGTTTAACAGAAGAAAGCAGTAGGAAGGAGCCTGTCAGCCTGCCTTTCCAGCTAATTAGCTCAGCATACAACAAAGATAAGCGAGCCAGGGAGGAGGACCCCCTGAAGGGTCTTTTGAATCTGGGCAATGTCTGATTGGCAGATGCTGAAAGAGATTCCTGACTAATCCAGTTCATCAATGAACTGCATAAATTCAGTACAGGACTGGAAGAGTTTAGGCATGAGGACAATCTGTGGCTGCCGTCTGGAAAAGGCAGACCAAGATGGACAGAACCTTGGAATCTCTACAACATATAATTTCCCAAGTCCTGCCTCACAGAGACCCTGCACTTGCATTTAAAGACTGTAAGTACCAAACAAAGTTCCTAGACTTCCAAAATGTAACTTACATTCGTGTCCAATTTAAACTTGCAATGAGGCATCGCACAGGGCAAATTGGACACTGCTTAACAAATCTTAGAACATCTTCCATCAACTGTTTCTTATGATGCTGATCAAGATAATTTTTGCTAATGCTAATTATTTTCTTGTGAGGCCATTAAAAGTCCAAAGAATATTTTTCATCTTCTGATTAATCATTTAATGCATTGGCTATTACAGAGTGTAATGCATTTATCACACTAATTTTATGTCTAGGAAAAGTTTGTTGGATTGAGAATTTGCTTTTAAACTACAATTTTTTAAGGTTAGCTTTATGCTTGGGTTTTATGTATGTGGTTCTTTAATCAAAGCATGCATTATCTCACAAATACAGCACATGAGTTATAAGATTAGCTCTCACACAATATCTCTTTCTTTTATGTATCTAACCATAGCCTTGTTTACAAGTACTGAGTCTATATTAGCAAATCAAATACTAAAAAGTTTCCTTGTTTACAAGTACTGAGTCTATATTAGCAAATCAAATACTGAAAAGTTTCCTAAATTTAGCTCCATGAAGCTGCCTTTCGGTGTCTGTGGCTATTATCTTCCTAAACTAGTTTTCATCTCTGGAAAATACAAAGTCTTCATTTATGACCACCACAGAGATATTGTTGCTTAAGATTAATGCAAGAGTAAGATGCTACTGTGTTTGGGGAAGGGCATCAGAATATAGATTGTAGTTATTCTTTGCTCAGAGAAGCAAAATTCCTGAACAGTATTTATAAAATAAAGAAACTCCAGAATTTTATATTCCCCATTATAAATGGAATATAATGGAACCACAAATCAATCTCCTCCAGATCAAAGGGAGGGGGGAGGGGGAACATACTGCTTTTTGGTAAATTGTAGAACCTGTCACTTATAACGTTCTCTTATGGTGCATTGTGAAAAATACTCTGCTTCTTTTGTTGGGTAATTTTTTATAATGGAAGTTCATTGTCCATCTGTTTAACACTGTGGGAATACAGGGGAGAAGTCTAGGTTTTGTTTAAAGTGTCTGCTTCATTCATTTCTCAGTAGCTATGTTAAGTGTTAATAACTTCAACTTTGTGCATTCTTTCAAAATGAGTATGGCATGAACCCCTTTGAGTAAGCAGCTGGTGAGGGAGAGAAGTTGTATACTGAGCTCTTATTCCATATGTAGTTTGACAGGAATCAAGAGTTAGACAGATAAACACAAATAGAGCTTCCTAGGCCACCCAGAAGGAAAACTCTGCGCTGTAATGGCAGACCTACATCGAGCTGCAGTTTTTCTTCAGAAGCCTTGTGAGAGCAGATGCATCTCATAAGTAGAAAGAATTTGGTCTAGAAAAGGTAGAATAGGGAGGCACTTTTTTTCTTTCCATTGTGGCAGATTCCTGAAGATCATCTGACAAGGTTTTGATTGAAAGTGTATGTACTAGCCTCTCAGACAAAGTTATTGTGACCACCCACAGATCTGTGGGCTGGAAGAATAGCTATAATAAAGCAGAAACACACATGTCAAACACAATGGGGTTACAATACCCTTTTCACAGGAATCTTATTCCAGCATGGGGTCGGCCGATAAAAGCCAGTCGCATGAGAGAGAATATAATGTCCTTAAATATACCAGATATCTTAGACGACTTCTTGTTATGTGTTATCTGCTTCCCTTAATGTGGAAGGTAATGAAAATACAATCATTAATTGTATGAGAGGTGTTTAGAATCTGTTTTGCATCTTTCCTTCTCCACACTCCCCTTGGAAATGTAGGTGGGGTTGAGATGGTGTTTAATCTCCATCTCAGCTTTAAGGTTATAAACATTCACATACCAAGTTTGGTTGTGATAGCTCAGTGCTCAAGGGCAAGTATATTGCTCTGTGTTCTGCATCTTTCCAGACCTCTTGGAAATAGGTGAAGTGATGAAGCTGAGGTTTGAACTTGAACTATAGAGTTGTGGCCCAAGCATACACAGAAGAAGAGAAGAAGAGATTGGATTTATATCCCGCCCTTCACTTGGAGTCTCAGAGCGGCTTACAAACTCCTCTCCCTTCCCCTCCCCACAACAGACACCCTGTGAGGTGGGTGGGGCTGAGAGAACTCTGACACAAACTGCTCTTTTTCAAGGACAGCTGTGCCAGAGCTTGTGACTGACCCAAGGTCACATCAGCAGGTGCAAGTGGAGGAGTGGGGAATCAAACCCGGTTCTCCCAGATTAGAGTCCGCGCACTTAACCACTATACCAAACTGGCAATGTATATCTACATTGTCAAAGCTTTTTGCATTCTCCTCCAAACTTTGAAAACAAGATGCAAGGGTAGAATTGCCAGTCGTGGTCTGGCAACCAGTAGGAGACCAGAAAAACCATAGAGTTTCAGCAATACCTACAAAGGCATGATATCACTTCTGGGTTTTTCTTGGAAGTGACATGACACCATTGGCCCAATGGCTATTTAAAAAAAAAGAGGGAGGCAGGGGATCAGCAACTGAATGCAAATATCAGGCTGGTTTTCAATTAAAAAAAAATTATGTTGAGAATATGTGTGCAAAGTTATTATTATTATTATCATTATCATTATTATTAGAATTTGTACCCTGCCCTCCCCGCCAAGGCAGGCTCAGGGCAGCTAACATCATAAAAGCACAATAACAATAAAAATCATAAACATCTGAAAACAATTAATCAAACAATTAAATAGCAATTCATTAAAACTAACTTACATTATATTAAAGTGCTAGCA
Source organism: Gekko japonicus (assembly GCF_001447785.1). Classification (NCBI taxonomy): domain Eukaryota; kingdom Metazoa; phylum Chordata; class Lepidosauria; order Squamata; family Gekkonidae; genus Gekko; species Gekko japonicus. The sequence continues at coordinate 364,464 of NW_015163635.1, read as the reverse complement.
GTTAGCTTATAATATCAAAGATGGCCTCGTACATTCTATAGGTTCACTTGATATTCAGCTCGTTGGTCTTTCTCAGTTTTGGTCGACGAGCACAGGCTATCAGTAATAGAAGCACCAGGCTTCTGTTGTTATTGAATTGATGGTATTAATCGTAAGAGATGGTAATAATAGCTGTAGTGGCAGTGGTGGCAGCTCCTAGTTGAAAGCCTGGTGGAAGAGCTCCATCTTGCAGGCCTTGCGAAACTGTAAAAGGTCCCGCAGGGCCCTGATCTCTTCTGGGAGCTCATTCCACCAGTATGGAGCCGCCACCACCAGTATGGAGCTGCCACTGAAAAGGCTCTGGCCCTGGTTGCAGCTAGCCTGGTGTCCTTGGGACCTGGAAGGGCCAGTCAGTTTTGTGACCCTGACCAAAGTGCTCTCTGGGATATATATGGGGAAAGGCGGTCCCTCAGGTATGTCGGACCCTGGCCTCAAACGGCTTTCAAGGTAAGAACCAGCACCTTGAATCCGGTATGCTATTGGCAGCCAGTGCAATGCCTTCAGGACAGGCTGGATGTGGTCCCTCATGGGGAGAACCATCAAAAGTCTGGCCGCGGCATTTTGCACTAGCTGCAGCTTCCAGATTTGCAACAAGGGCAGCCCTAAGTAGAGAGCGTTACAGTAGTCTAGTCTTGAGGTGACCATCGCGTGGATCACTGTTGCAAGGTCCAGTTTCATTTTGGTGATCATGAGAGATGTCATGTTACAAACAGAAAATTCTAACCCCAATAATTAAACCAGAGGTTTTACCATATTTCTGACTCTGAAAGCCAAGGGGAAAGAGAAACTGTATTTTACCTTAACATTTATCACTGCTAGAGACCAGCATTGTGCTGCATTGCCTAAATACCCAGGTAAGCTGCTGCTATTCTAAACATCTTAAAGAGAATAAGTATTGCTACACTTATTTGAAATGGAAATGAGCCCAGCAATAACATAACACAACCACCGCCAGTATCTCAGTGGCAGAGATTTATTCACTACTGCCATTTTATTCACAGCATAAAGATACTTTCAGACAAGAGTCAACATACAATTTAAAAAGAGAACATTTATTTTGTAGTGCCTCAAAACATTTTGGTTTGGGTATCTGATTAGCCCTCAACAATCTTATCAGAAAGACAGACCGAAAGCAGTCCCCTGATTTTAAATTGAGGGTAGTTAACATCAGGCCCAGAGCCAAGGTGGGGTTATTTGGGGCTCCACCCCCTTCCTTAAAGGGCCAGTACCACAAGATTTCCCTCTGAAATTCGCCACGGTGTTGCCTCCTCCACCCTCCCGCTACTTCTCTCTGGGGCTCTCTCTTGCCCTCGGTCTGCTTAGTATGTGGCTGAGGTAGCACTGAAGCAGGAGACACCGGCAAGTCACGTGGCTTCCCACACACACATCCAAGAGAGGCCACTGCCTCAGCGCCTGTTGGGAACCCAGATTGCAGGAGGGAGGGAGGGAAAATTCGGAGCAACCTGCCACCAGGATCCTGGCTACAACCCTTGCCTTGGTTCTAGTTTGGCAAATGCCTGTGTAATGATTCCATGTTTTGGTGTGTGTGTTCCTTTAAATGTTTAGTTTGAATGCGGTAATATGAAAAGAGTGATAGAGGGTGACAAGTGTGATTTGATTGGCTGCTGACTGAGAGTGTGGGAGGAGGGGTGTCTGAGAGGATTCTGTGTGTGTGTCTATGAGGATATTCTGTGATATGTGATAGAAAGTATGGAGGAGTTTTGAAGAGAGTCTGTATGACTCTGAGATGTTTTATGACAGAGTTCTGTGTGTGAAGTTTGAAGAGACAGCATGGTCTATGTGACTTTGGAATTTTGCTTCTAATTCTGTGTGAATAAGACCAACAGTTTAGTCTGTGTGACTAAGAGAGTTGATTCTATTCAATGTGAATAAAACAAAGAGACTAGCCTGTGTGGTTATATATATATATACAGCAGCTGTTCAAAAAAACCAGAAACCTGTTTTGTTCTTTATTAAATAAATCAATTTTTGTTTAAACTTATCCAAGAAATCAGTACAGTACTTCCTCAGGGCCACATAGGCCCCAGTCACACGGGAGGATTTGCCCCACGAAACAGATGGGTTGAGGGCGCATCAAACGGGCGCGATCATACCACAATATCTGGGAAGCGTCATGCACCCATCCCCGATCCATCCCTTCGGCCCGAAAACGCGCATTGAAAAGGTACCGGCAACAGAGCCAGATGATGTGCGGCAACTCCAGGCATCTGATCGGGGAAGCGCTGGTAGCCCGTCGCAGCCAGTGCTGTTCCCCATCCCACGCATGCACACAAACGTGCAATGTCCATTTTGCCGCGCTACGTCTGATCGCCTGCCAAAGGCCGGAGCACAGAGCCACGGGGGCGTGTCGGATCGCGCTACCACAGTTATTTTTGCTCCAGCTCTAATTTGCCTCCCTTCAGCGGTGCAGTATCCCGCTCATGTGACCGGGACCTTTGTCCTCTGAAGTGCCCAGACCCTAGGTCATACTACCAAAAGAGAGAGAATTGGAATTTTAATTCCTGGTAGCAGCAGAAAACTACCAAGTTTATGTACTCAAAGAGTGTTTAAAGGTAAAACTGTTTCCCCTATAAGCGAGGATGCCACAGCCTGTCTCTGCCGGGTTTAGTTGCACAAACGGGAGGGATACCATTCAAAAAATGTAGAGGGTTCGGGCCATTGGTCCTGCTGCCCACATGATTGTATTTACCAATACAGCAGCAGCAAGTTCGGGGGAGGGGAGTATTTCTTTGCCTCCTTGGACTCCAAGGCGTCTCTCTCTCCCCTCTCTCTCTCTGCTCTTTGAAGCAGGGACAACAGAAGCCAAGGAAGGAGTTCTTGGTACCTGCCTGGCCATTGATGGTGAGTGGGACAGCCCAACGCAGAAGCAGCACCCTAGGCCAGCTGAAGCTGCAGGAGAGTCTCTGAGAGAGGAAGGAATTGCCCTGCCGCTCTTAATCAGCATGTGTCTCTTGTTCAGCATGAGTTCTGGAACAATGTTGAACCCACATTCATCAAACCCTCAGGGAAGGGGAAATAAGGCTAATAATGGCTGCCCCAGTGGCAGCCCCACCCAAAAAAATTGCTCCACAAGCCACAAATTCCTGGCCATGGGCCTGTATTAAATACTGGGTTCAAGACGCATTACAGTGAACAGCTCTACTTTATTAAGTGATTTTAGGAACAGTACAAGACAAACTCCAGGGCTGCCACCCTGTTTAAATAGCATGCAAGCACCACACCCAAACACACCCCACTCCCAACGATAGGCTATTTATATAACACTACCTCCCCATTGGTCAGAATCCTGGCAAGCTATTGTTCTGGAGCAACAAGCTCAGCCAGTCTTGGATACTAGCTCAGGGATGACCCATGCTCAATACACAACAGCCCAGCTAACACACTTTGTGAAATTGTCGATATATCTAATTTTCAACTTGGCAAAAGCTATGGATACTTAACACTAGAGACTGGAACCATACAGACATCTTTCTAGAAAACTGAAAACTACAGAAAAATCTGAAATCTTAAAAAAAAAAAATTGGAGTTAACCCCTCCCCAATTAATGGAAGCAGCATTGGTAGCATTAAGAAACAAGTGCCCACAGTGGCCATTGGTAGGCAATTCAGGCCTTGATTTCTGGCAGTAAAAGGCAGGGGGATTGAGCAGGGCCCTTTCCGGGGCTGTTTTGGCCTTTGATAGAAGATTCTTTGGGGCCAAACCCACTAGCAACCACTGGGTGATTTGCTGCCATGCAACTTGCATGACACACCCAGGCCCAGCTGCTTGTTACTGTTCAATAGCAGCCACCCCACAAATGCCAGTACAGTGTAACAGTTAGAGACGCAGAGTAGGATCTGGGAGACCTAGGTTTGAATCACCACTCCACTGTGGAAGCTCACTGGGTGACGCAAGTTATTCTCAGCGTGAAGTAAGGTAAAGTAAAGTCACAGTTTTGCAGATAAAATGAAGGAGAAAAGAATGGGGTAAGATGGTTTGGTTCTCCACTGTGAAGAAATGCAGGGTATAAATTAAGTAAACAAGTAATAAATACATCTGAAGATGGGTAGGGCAGATAAAAAGTAGGTTGATGGGTGAGAAGGCAAGAAGAAAGCAGGGAAAAGTGAAGATACAGAAATTTCTAGAAGGAGGGAAAGATTTTTTGTGAGGAAGGGGATACGGGGGAAATTAGATGTACCCGCTAGTCCTTGCGGGTTTGCACCATGCAATGGCCTGGTCCAGAAGCCAGCACTGCACAACTGGGTCATATTCTTCCCAGATAGAGGCTGCCAGGGGAAGTGAAGGAGGGAAAGTTGAAGACAAGGAAATAGATAAAGGTAGGTTGGTCAGTGGCTGGGGAGGAAAGAAGGAAGTAGGGAAAAGAAGGAAGCAGGGGGAGGGGAAATTAGATTCATCCTACAAGTCCTTGTAAGTCTCCCACTTGTATTTCTATATTTTACAAAATTAGCTCAGACCAGGGGAGAGAAAGTAAGGGAGGGTAGTAAAATACCTGCTCCTCATAAGGTGAATTGTTATAGCAACACGAAAAGAGTTCTGGGAGCAGCTAGCTTCCAAAGCCACTCAAAGAAAACTTTTGGAGACTTAACACCTGCAAGAGACCAAATCCATTTGTCAGAGGGGGTTTTATAAACAGAGGGCTCCTTCAGCATATCAGCTTATTCGCATGTATGTACTATGGTTGACTCAGGTTGTTTCAAGGTCAGCCAGAAATAACTGAATTAAAAGCAGGTTAGAAGTTTACAGCTTTCTGAAACCTGCACTCCAAAGCAATTCTGATTTTTCAGTGGTTTGGCTTTCAGCAGGTTGAAGGAGAATTTTGCTTGAGGATAATCCAAACTGTGCTCTTATAGAAAGGCACATCTAGCAATCTATAAAAACCACAAACAAATCCCCGTGGCCTAATCAGATGGCAGTCTGGTGAACACAACCCACATAGATTTCTTCAGAACAACCACAGCCAGTTACTCACCATAATTCTCATATTTACCATTTTTATTAAATATTAGATCAAATCAGCAGTTGAAATTTGCATGCAAGACTCAACCTGAGTAAATTTCAGATTGAGTTTTGGTCCAAGGGTGTCCATCACAACTTTGGGTTTGTTTGTTTGTTTGTTTTGATAAAAAGTTTGTAGGGTGGAAGGCCAAAGTTTCAGTTTGAAAGAACATGATGCTCACAACCAAATAACTCTGATTTTCAACAACTATGTAATGAGTTGATCAAGTAATGGTAACTACAAATACAGTGGAATGCCCCAGAAGACCACAAACGGCTGGGGCTGGAGTCATAGGAGGGAGAAGCCAGGAAAACAGTTGCGGAACAGAATTCTTTGAGAAATCAGGACAGAGGCAATCAGTGTTCCCTCTAAGCTGTGGAGTCTTGTGAGCAAAAATTCTACTTGGTGAGTTACCGGCATTAAAGTTGTGAGCGAGCCATTTGGCTACTGAATAATTTAGTTTGCACTGGAGCCGTCCGTTCTGAGCTAAGACGGAAATGTGTGAGCCGGAGACTAAAAAACTGTGAGCTAGCTCACACGAACTCAGCTTAGAGGGAACACTGGAGGCAATCCATACGGCCTGACTGCCCTCTCAGCTAGTATTCAACTGTTGTGAGGGGATCATTCTCTAACTTCAGGAAGACCATGCAGGCCTCCTTTACTTTAAGAGACTGACAATAGATAAGGGTGGCAGACCAAAGATGGTTGCAAAATTGAGGAAGGGAACTTTAAAGGACATTAGAAGTTGGGGGAAGACTTTCCCTGCTTCTACTTTTCCCTCAGATTTCAGCAGTTGCCTGTCTCCTAGTAAGCCTCTGAGTCCTGGAGTGCGACTCTTTCACCTGTGAGAACACTGGCAGGATGATTCAGCTCTCCCACCCACCGGTCAAAATAATCTCTAGTTATAGAGATTCGGTGGCACACCAAAGGTCTCCCACTGTCATGTCTAGTTTGGCCCTTTAAGCAGCTACTGTTTCAATGCTGTGGTTCCTGAGTGGGTCCTCTAGCAAGGGAAGGAGGTGAGTTTCTGTCTATAGGAGAAAGAGCACCATCTCCAGTTTCAGCTACAGAAACAAAGAGACTTCAGTACAGGAAAATAACATTCATAGCAATAAAATTTTGATAATTTTATTTTGTTATGTAAAAGGCAGTGCATTTTAAAAACCATTCATTGTAGGTACTTTTTTAATGATGGTGGAAAGTGCCTTCAAGCCACAGCCAATTTAGGGCAATCCCATAGGGTTTTCAAAGCAAGACATTCAGAGGTGTTTTGCCTGCCTCTGCATAGTGACACTGAACTTCCTTGGCAGTCTCCCATCCAAGTACTTATTGGGTTAAAAGTAAAAAAAACCCAATTGCCTTGGAATCACAGAAGCTTTACGGAGTATCCTTGTTCCTCCATATTTCTTGATTAAGTGGGAAATGCTTTGGGGCCAAACCCACTAGCAACCAATTACAAAGATAATCTGACTCCAATGGTAACAAAAGAAAGAAATTTTTACTTACAAAAACAGAAGCACATCTTACATGACATCTTCATGTAATTTATTTTTTTAATTTAATTTATTGTGAACATATTAACTTTAAAAAGGTTAACTTGCTATTACATGACATCTTCATGTGATTTATTTTTTTTAATTTAATTTATTGTGACCATATTAACTTTAAAAAGGTTAACTTGCTACAGCTCCAAGCCCAGGTAAGAGAGAGAAGAAGACAGGTCCTACAGAAGATGAAACAGAAGACAAGCAATGGCCAAAGAGGCTCAACATCTAACCAATGAGAGGGTGGGGCCAACTGCCAAGTGTACCTGAGTGAAAGAGTTCTCTTAACCCTCTCCCTCCCAGATCTTCTTGCATGCAGAGTTACAATATCCAACAGTACCAACCAGGGCCTGACTCAGCTTAGCTTCCAAGATCTGACAAGATTCGGATAGCCTGGAGCATACTTTTTATATACTTCATAACAATTAGAGATACGTAACAACTAGAGATAATCACAACAGGTTTATGCATGGGTCTGGGTGTATGTGGGGGGGGGGGAACTATCCTCCCTTTTCCTTTCTAAATGGCACTCCTTTATGAGAGTCCTGAGAAGAATCTCTTGTCTGTAACTTAAGCTCTCTTGCAGGCAGGATTCCTCTCCTGCAAAATGCTAGTGACAAAGAGACTGAGCTGTTCAAATTTCACCTGAGCCATGAACTCACATAGTAGACAACCTACCATCTTTCATTTTCCATTTCTAGTTTGCAATATGGGAATAATAATACTCTGAGCTATCTCAGTAAGTATTTGTAGGACTGGCTGAGATAATATATATAAAGTGGTTTAAATGCTTTTTTAAAAACCTGAAATGAAAATGCTTATTTTTTTAATAAATTTCTTTATTGACTTTTCACCCTTAATAAACATACAAACATAAATCACCATACTCTTCCAAGTCAATACCTCACTTTACTAACAATTTGGTTACACACAATCAGTATAAAGATTCTCTCTAATCTTATATTGACCAACTATGTTTCCACCCTATATTCCTCGTACTCCTTTTTAAATATTTCTAAAAGTTAACCTAATATATAGATATATAGATAAGGAAAATGAGTAAGATAGGAAAGTAAATAGGGTAGTTATGATCTATTCTTACTCATTTTCCTTATCTATATATCTATATATTAGGTTAACTTTTATTACATGCATTCTACATCCATTCAGCTAGACTTTTCCCTTCTATATACCAAAGTAGCTTTTAATAAATTCAGTTTAATTATTACACCCTCAACTCGGCTATTCACATCGTATTTATCTCTACTCATGGGCCTCTTTAACAATTCCCTAGGTATCATTCCAAAAATTTTCTTAACAATAAACTAATAAATAATAAAGCTTTTAATCATTCTGTTGGTAGTTATACCCCTCTTACCCACATTTCATTCTATCTTAATTTTACAATCATGTACAATCACAAAAATAAATTTTATAACAATAAAATAAACATATTCATCTCAAGATCATTAATCATAGTCCTAATGTTTTCAAAATTATCAAAGCCAGATTAGCTCATACCAAATATTATTCTTACAACTTTTAATAAATTCATTTCCCTTATTAAAATACATCCTAAACTGATCACCTCCCTTCTATTTACTCTTGGGGCTCCTTACTAATTACCTAAGGCAACTACCATTCCAAAAATAATTTATATGATAAACTAATAAATAATAAGCATTTTGAGCACTCTATTATTAGTAATACCACTCTTACCCACAATAGATTCCATTCTGGCTTAAATTTACAATACCATAAGGTACAATCATAAACATACATTATCACAAATCATCACTCTCAAGGTGTTTAGTCATGAGTCTTAGAGATATTACCACCAATATCATCCGATTATCATATGCCAAGATTACCCAAATCCAATTAATTCATACCAAATATTATTCTCATTAAAGCCCACTCCTAAAAAACTTTTATAGCCTCCTCCCTATTAGATCATCATCCTCAACCATGTAATTCCAGCAAATAGCAAATACCATTGGTCTAATTTATGGTAAATTTATCCACACACACACCCAAATAAGACTTGGAAAGACTTAAAATGTAATATATACATGTAATCACTTTTCCTGTCCCACTATTTTATTCAGCCATCTTGTAGAGTTCCCAACATCCACACGAAAATAAAGAGCCAAAGGGAGAGTTACATTTTTTACAGTACCAGCCCTTGCCACTTCCGGTTACGGCGTGACGATGGGCGGGCGAGAGCTCGATGGGCTCTCCCAACCTGTTATTGTTTTTTTCGGGGGCCCCAGGAATGGGGAGAGTCCGACCGGCACTCTCAGACAGAGTGCAGGAGGAGGGGGCTTTTTTCTGGCCCCTCCCGTGACCCGGCTGTTGTGGGGGGGTGACCGGCTTTGCCCCGAAGCAGGAGCGATAACAGGGGAGAACATGGCCGCCATGTTCGACCTAGACGCAGCCTCCGGTTTTTAAACCTTCTTTTTTCGTTGTTGTTACTTGGTGGACTCGATACCTCACTTTGAAAAACTGGTTTTGCGCATATTTTGGTCGAGTAGGGAGGACTATGTACCCTATATGGGGTTCCCCCCCCCCTGTGCGTGAAGAAAATGGCCGCGAAATTTGACTGGGAAATAAATACTATGAGATTTGCGAAGGGTAAGATAAAATGCTTAGTACTACCCGTTTAAAGTTACTGTGATACCTGAAGCTGATTAAACTGGAAAGAAATGGAAGTGTTAGACAAGAGAGAAGAGATAGATGGAGATATAAAGCTTTGTGATGTTACGAGGGAACAATGGGAAAAGTTTCAAAAGTTTTTACTAGAAGAAATGAAACAGACATTTAAAGTAACATGTGAAAACCTGTTGAGAAATTCCTGCAATGAACTGCTGGTGCTTAAGGAAGACAAGGAAAAAATACAGGAAAATCAAAGGAAAGATGAGGTGCTGGAAACGGAGCAGGAGAGATAAATATATGTTGTACAGACTGAATATACAGAAGAATTGTTACAGAAGGCAGATATTGCCAAAGGATTCGTGGAGGGACAAGGAAAACTAAAAACAGCAGCAAGGAAAAATTGTTTGCTGATCTTACTTAAAAGAAAAGGGAAGAGACAAACAAGAGAGAAAAAAGTAAAGAAAGGACTAAAGAAATACAGCGTGCTCACACAACTAATTACAAGGAATCATGGAGAAGTTAATAAGGAAATAAAGATGCAGGAGTTCAAAGATCAACGGCATGTAGAAGAGAACGGAAGAAATCAGGAATGCTTATTTATTATTGCAAACACTCAGAGTAGCTGCTAGAAACCATAGGGTCTCAGTTCCTGTCACAGGTGATTTGGGGAGGAGAAAAAAGAAGGGAGCTCCTGGTCGCCCGCCGAAGGCAATGGAGATCGGGGGCTGGTTTGCCGCCGCGGAGGAAGGCGGGGCGGCAACGGTGGTGCAGTGCGCTGAGACGTGGGCGGGGAGGAGCCAGCCTAGTTAGGCTCAGCTCCGCTCCCGCCCAGGGCAGTTGCTGCCTCGTGCTCGCTGGGAGTCAGGACGTGGGGACGAGGTGCTGCCGTTGCCGCCTGGGCCCTGTACGGCGAGTTTTGCAGTGTTGCGGCGGTGGCGGCAGCAGCATCAGGGCAATCGCTAGGGCGACCTTTCAGGCGACAGCGATTGGAGGAGCGGTGCAGCGGCTGCAGTCAGAAGAGGCTTCATGGGCTCGGGCGGCCTACAACAAAGACCATCGACACCAGGGAGTACTCGTGGCTGGGCAGCGGGGGGACACGTTAACTCGCGACAGCGGGGCTTGAAGGCCAGGGGCTTTTTAAGCTGTCAGGTCTGGGTCGAGGCAGTGGTGAGCTCGCGGTGACGCCCAGGGGCAGGGGGCTGTGGGGTTCTCGATTTCCCCCCCCATCAAGGCCCTTGATCAGGCGCTTCAGTTCCCCAGCACTAGGTTATTCTTGGCCCGAAAAGATTTATTATGGGGGTGCCATAGTACTTCCCTTTCTGTTGGTGGAAGAGGAGCATAATATTGACAATGATTTGGGCAATGGAAGGTTCAGCCCTCCAATGAATGCACAGGTGTGAAATTTAAGATGGTGGTAAAGATAGTCCCTTTGTGGAAATAGTAGCAATATCCTCCTTTTCTCCCAGATGATGTATTAATATTATAAGGGCTGGGGCAATTTTATGACAATGCGTATGGTCTCTTGGCCTAAATATACAGTGTTGCACATTTCCAACAATGACTCACTCATGTGAACTGACAAACAAAGAAATTGCTCTGGATATCTGGGCCCTAGAAAACCCTGGCCAGAGAGACAGTTTTGAGTCTGGAAATTCAGAACCCTGCCCCATAGGCCCGTTCCCCACTGCTGGCGGATCGGGCCCTGGGGGGAACTCCACCCCGATGTGCACGTCACCCGGAAGTGACACGGGCACGCCAGGCACGCTGGGGGCGAGGCCACGGTCATCCGAGGGAAAACTCTATGGTTTTCCCTCGGATGGTCGTGGCCCCGCCCTCAGGGTGCCCGGTGTGCCCGCGTCACTTCCGGGCGATGTGGATGCAGCATGCACGCGCTGCAGCCGCCAGCCGGGAGTCCCCCGCTGCGGCTGAATTCACACTTGGCAACCCTAATAGCATGTTCCAAATTATCCCAATTTATGATGTATTATTAGGAGGGAGAAGTAGGAAAGTGTGCGTTTTATAGCAATTTCGTTTATAACAAGCTACGTAATTGGTTCTCCATTTACTATATAATGTCACAGCATCACTCCATGGTGTTCTTTTTTCTCTTTCTGCACATTTAAACAATTTAGGTGTACCAAACTGAGCCTAACATTTACAACTTCAGTGTGAGGTGTGTGTTAAATTATAGCCTCTAATGGGAGGCAGCTGCTAGAAGGTGCACTTATAAGTTATGGTATTTGCTTATATGATACTGTTTTACTGGTTACGTGACACAGATTGAGTGAGGAAATGGAAGACAATTTTAGTAGCCTTGCACAAAAGTATCTTCTCTTTTTTAGGGGGAAAAACCTAATATGAAGTATATTAAACTCCAAAGACCTATTTTTTTCTCTACATTCAAATGGTTATTTAATAATAGTCTGACAAGTTAGTTAAAACAACCCATTTTCTGAAACCCCTTTTAAAGTTTAAAACTGACTAAGCAGGAAATACTTACCGAGTGTGTTCTTTATAAATGCCTCTTTTGTGCCAATGAAATATTCTTGGGCTTATGGCTCCATTCCATGCTGCTTTCGAAGCACCCCCCTCAGCAGACAAGCAGTTCCCTGCTCAGATATCAGGCCCTACTGGTTATTTGGGTGCAGCGAATGGTCTTGTCTATTGCCAATTTAGAATAGTTACGAAATGGAGAGAGACAAGATACTTTAGTGTTTCTACTTTAGTTAAAGTAACTGTCAGAAGTGTCAAAAAGCCCAGTTTTCATTTAACCTAGAAATATAGACAATACCAACTGATGGAGCATTTATTTATCCATTTTATATGTTGCCTTTTTACCCCAAAGAACATTCAAGGCACTTACAAATTATAAAGACAAACAAAAATATAAAACCACATTGATAATGAAAATAGCAGCAATAAAACCACTCAATAGAAGTAAAGTGTCAACACAAAAAGAAAGCTGCAGGTTCCAAAAGCACAAGTAAACTGATCAGGTAGTACCAAACAAACATCTGTCACTGAAAGAAGTTCCATAAGTGGGACACAACCACAAAAAGGGGCTTATTTCCTGCCAGACACCTATACAACTTCCAAAGAAGGGCCTCCAAGGATTATCACAGCTGATGGACAGGTTCATATTGTGAAGGTGCGCAGATATCCCACAACAGTATAGGACTTTCATAGCTACCACCAGCAGTTGGAATTGTGCTTTGAAACAGAGTGGAAACCTGTGAAAATCTTTAAATACTGGACACAGTCATTGTGGTCAGTTCCTGTTACAGCCTAGCCACTCGTTGAAGCAACTATTTCAGAGTGAATTTTCCAAAGATTTTTCAAAATGGATTCTATTGCTTATCTATGGTTTCTGGAAGCCAGGCATTCTTGTCCTTTGAAGCAAGTAGGGTTGCCAGCTCCAGGTTAGGAAATACCTGGAGATTTGGGGAGTTGAGGAGAAGAGGATCTTCAGTGGGGTATAAGGCCATAGTCCACCTTCCAAAGTGGCCATTTTCTCCAGGTGAACTGATCTCTGTCACCTGGAGATCAGTAGTAATCCTTGATCTCCAGCCACAACCTGGAGGTTGTAAATAAACAAAAATCAACTATGATATTATTATGCAATCTATTCAATAATCATTATCAAGCATTACAAAACACATTCCAGTACAAAATGTACAAATATTTAAAGTGTCCTTGTAAACCAAACTGTCCATGCTCAAAGTTCATCTGTATAATACACCTCATAGTAGCTTAACACAATCTTTCTCTGATGCAGAGGAAAATCATTTCAAATATCTGATCAACTGTCATGGCTCAGAGGAACTTTGAACATGGACAGTTTGGTTTACAAGGACACTTTAAATATCTGTATATTTTGTCCTGGAATGTGTTTTGTAATTTGTACCATAATATAAATGCTTGATAATAATTATTGAATAGATTGCATAATAATAGCATGGGCTGCGGTCACACGGAACATTAGCCACGCAAGAGAGACGGAAGACAGGCGGATTTTCTGGGCGCGATCTCACCGGCACATCTGGGAAGCTAGCGCTTCCGTGGCACAACCGAGGCTTCCCGGCGAAAATGCGCAGCAAAAAACTAGTACCTCGGAGGTACTAATTTCCGGAAACTGCGGGGCAAGGGTGGGCGTCTGATCGCGTCTCCAGTGGCATCCGGCGCCCGCCCATGTCCCCGTGCAACAAAGGTTTTTTTCCCCCCAAGTCTCCGTGGATGCGCACACGCACCCAATGGAGCATGCGCATTTGTCGTGTACACAAAAAAAGAAAACCAGTTTGCTGCACCGCACGCTTCTTCATTGCGCACAGGCTTGTCCTGTGATCGGCACCTCTCTCTACCCACGGAACCTCCACGGTACCTCCACAGGACCTCCATGGGATGTCTGATCACTTAACCATGTGTTAGGTTGCCCCGGGGCAAACAGCCACGCTTCCCCCCCGTGCATTTTCCTGCCCTAGTTGCTTTTTTGGTTATTTACAACCTGTCCTGTGATCTCTCGTTTGTATAACCTCCTGGAAGCTGGCAACCCTAAAAACAAGCTATCTACCCAATTTGCTGTGGAGGGGAAGTTTGTAGTGGATTATATACAATTTTCCTTGCCTACCAGCAGTTTCTTAATCCACTTTAACTGTTTTTAAAAATCTCTTCTGTTTTTCCTTTTTCTCATAGATTGCATAGTCCAAATCCTGACTTTGGAAACTAACCATAGATTAGTATAAGGCATAAAAGACAGGTCTCTGCCATTTGATCTTACCTGCCAGTTCCCTCTAGCATAATAATACATACGAATCGTTTACTAGCCATGCAAGACTTCTATGCATTGCTTTGTTCACTCAGTTGTACAATTATCTTGGAAAATAGAGAACTTCTGGATTCAGGACAATGTAGCTAAGACAGGATTTGAATAGATGACTAGAGCTCCTAAAATTTCATTTTTATCATTAGTTTCACTTTACTAATCTTCAGTATTTATTGAAGAATACTCTCACCAACTGCATATATCAACTGCCCTAAAATTCCTGCCCCTCATCTAAGATTTGTGAAGACTGGCTACATTTACTCGATAATGAAGGAAAGTCACTCTGCACATGCCCAAAGGCATTCTCTTTTTGATTACTGCTTCACACATTCCAGGGCTGAGAGATGGGAATGAGGAAAAAGAGGATCTGTGGGAGAGTTGAAGTCCAGATTAAACCTGGCAATACTTCATTTTACAGAAGTCTCCATCAAATTTCATAAGATAAACTGTTTCTCTTTTAGCTTACTGTATAGACATCTGCCATATGAACAAAATATTTTCTTCTTTATGAATGTGTGGTAACCTTTATTGACAATATAAAATCATCATGATATTAAGGTGCCTGTCTATAGAGCCTATTTATTCGTCTTCAGAGATATTTCAATAAGGCTGAGATCAGTCTCCTGGAGAAAATGGCAACTTCAAGATTTTAGGTGAAATCCCTCCCTAAATTCCCTCATCCACATGTCTCATCCCTAAATCTGCAGGAATTTTTCAGACCAGAGCTGGCAACTAGAGTGGGGTGGGGACTTACCAAGAGCAGGAGGGAGGCCAAGGCTACATCACCAGCAACATAACTTCCGGTGTGTACTGGTAGTGATGACATCACATTGTGCCATAGAGGTGACGCTCTGATATTGGGGCAAAAACTCTATAGTAAAAATAGCTTATACCATAGAGTTTTTGCCCAAATACTAGAGCATCACTGCGACATCGCCGATGTGATGATGTCACTTCTGGTATACCCAGAAGTGGCATAGCCTGAGCCTCCCTTCTGCTCCTGGTAAGTCCCTCCGCCAACCAGATGATCAGTGGAAGGAGATGGGGCTTGCGGGCAGGTAATCCCCTGCATCCAGCTAGGGGCTGACAACCCTACTGGCAACCTAAAATTTCTGACTTTCCAAATTTCCATCAATATAGTAGCATTATACATTATTAGAGAGAGAGAGTTCCCATCCAGAAACTCCTTTAACCTGTGTTGCAGGAGTCCAGTTCTAGTTTACTAAATTCCTCAAGGGATAACAATTTGTAGTGTTCATTCATAAGATCCCCTATAACATTGGTTCCAGCACTTACCCAGTCCTTCCACATTTTTTAAAAAAATCTTATTCGGTTTCACACAATGCATGTTCCTCACGTGAGGACTACAACTATAGCCCAGTTTGGTGTAGTGGTTAAGAGCAGCAGACTCTAATCTGGAGAAACTAACCTAACCCTAACCCTAATCTAACCTATTCGGTTTCACACAATGCATGTTCCTCACGTGAGGACTACAACTATAGCCCAGTTTGGTGTAGTGGTTAAGAGCAGCAGACTCTAATCTGGAGAACCGGGTTTGATTCCCCACTCCTCCACATGCAGCCAGCTGGGTGATCTTGGGTCAGTCACAGTTCTCTCAGAGCTGTTCTCTCAAGAGCAGTTCTCAAAAGAGCTCTCTCAGCCCCACCTACCTTACAGGGTGACTGTTGTGGGGAGAGGAAGGGAAGGAGATTGTAAGCTGCTCAAAGACTCTGAGTGAAGGGGGTGGTATAAATCCAACTCTTCTTCTTCTTCCATAAAAAATACCTATGAACAGAACAATTCCCCCAAAGCTTAAATATTTCGCCTATTCCTTTTTAAGTACAGGTACAAGATATGATATACATTTCTCTTAAAATGTATAGTATTAATGTGACAAACATCTCTCTTTGACAAGTACGGTACTTAAGAAGGAAGTTTAGCTGATTCTGTGGCCACATGTAGAGCATTACCTTATTGTTTTGCATATGTTTCCGGGCAAGGAAAAGAAGGCAGACCTTGAGATAGCCAGACTAATTTACTGAGCTATTCAGTGCAGCGTAAGGGAAGGTCAACGGTACCATTAGGGTTTGTGGGCCAAGGGCTGGGAGGCATATAGTTTTAGGATTATGAGGGTATGTCCACAACCTCATGGAATGCTTGGATTTAGTGAATATGTTATCTTTATTTTGGTTTTCATTAAACTGGTTATTGACTACAGTTTGAAATGTTTCCTTTCACTTGCTTGTAGAATGTTATCCAGTCCTAAAAATCTCTGTGGCTAAGACATTCCTGGAGATATGGGGGCAGAGCCTGGGAAGAGCAGAGTTTGGTGAGGAGAGGGGCTCAGCAGGGATATGATGCCATATATTGTCCACCCTCCAAAGCTGCCATTTTCTCCAAAAGAAATGATCTCTATAGTCTAGGGATCCATTGAAAAGAGCAAGAGGTCAGTAGCACCTTAAAGACTAGCCAAATTTGTGGCAGACTATGCGTTTTCGTGAATCACTGCTCACTTCTTCAGATACAGATCAATTGTCATTCTAGGAGAACTCCAGGTCTCACCTGGAGGTTAATAACTGTAAGCCCTAAGCATATATACTCATAAGTAAATCCCATTGAGTTCAGTGGAACTTTCTAGTACAAAATGTGATTAGGATTGCAGTTGAAACCAACTTGAATACAAATATCCCAGATAAACTGGCCTATATCTTGGGGTTTTATATTTAGAAAATACAAGTGGTGGACCCTCAAGGACTTACAGGGGACATCTCATTTCCCCCTTCCTCATTATTTCTGTGTTCTCTGAAAGTTGGCATAAACTCTCCCCTTTTCTTGCTTCCTTCTTTCTTACCCACCTAGGGTTGCCAAGTGTACCTACCCTTGGCAGCGGGGGAGCCTTGCCAGGCTCCAGGAGCTTGCAAAGGATGCGCATGCACACGCGCCAGCAGCACGTCACAGGAAGTGACGTGCTATGTCGCTCACGTTGGGGGCGTGGCCCAGATCATCGGGGGGGGAAACCATATGGGGCCCAGATCATCGGGGGGAACCTTCGGTGACGCAGCTTCGGGGGTGGAGTTCCCCCCGGGGCCCGATTCCGCCGCGGCGGAAATCAGGCCTCCAAAGCGGGCGTTTCCCCACCCCCACTTGGCAGCCCTATACCCACCCACCATAAAAAACCCCTCAGTCTTCAGCTCTCCCTCCTTCCCCCACACTGGCAGCCTCTTCCTGTGTTGTGTCCGCTGACCGCCACCAGGGGCCAGCGAATACCCCAGAGCTCGACTCTGGGAGAACAATGGGGACTAGGCTCCTAGTCCCTCCACTGGGGAACCAATGGGAACCATGGTGGGAGATTCAAACCCACCAACGGGACCCAGCGGTGTGTCCCCAAGGGTGTATATAGTTGGCCAGCCGGCCGTTAGAGTCAGTTGTGTTGTGTACCAATAAAGCGTGCTATGCACTATGCCAGTCTTTGTCCTTCGTCCATGCGGCTAACCCGCTACACGATCTCCTGGAAAAAGTTCAGCCCAGCTGTATGTTGTCAGCTCAGCCATCAGGCAGGTCCAAGTTGCGTGATGCTGGCCAGGCTATGTCCAGTTTCATGGTGGCAAACCTGCAAGGACTTGTGTGGAGCTCCTTCTCTCCTTCACTCCCACCCATCTACATTTTATCTGCTTCCAATCTTTACCTACTTTTAGTATTTATTTACTTCATCTATATCCCACCTTTCTCCCCAGTGGAGACCCAGAGAGACCTACATCATTCTCTTCTCCTCCATTTTATCCTCAAAACAACAAGGCAAGTTAGGCTGAGAATGCTTGAGTGGCCTAAGGCCACCCAGTGATATTCCACTGCGGTATGGAGAGTCAAACCTGGGTCTTCAAGATCTTAGTCTGAAACTCTAACCACCACATCACACTGGCTTTCTTAGAGTGGCTGCTGTTGAACAGTTGCAAGCAGCCTGGCCTGAGTTAACCATGCAAGTCACATCGTAGCAAGTTGCCCAGTGGTTGCTGTTGGATGTGGCCCAGATGAGTCCTCCCTCAAATGCAAAAACAGCCCTGGAAAGAAGGGTGTAGACTTTCCAATTTCCCGGGGGGGGGGGGGGGGGGGGGGGGGCGCGGGGCTTTTGCTAGGAGCAAGGGTGGTTCCCGGGGGAGGCTGAGCAGCTTCCTGAAAAATTCGGCGGGGGCTGAACCCCCACCGCCCCCACGAAGATTACGCCTATGCAGACCCATCCCCCTATCTTTTACTTACAGAAACCAAAGCTTGAAGTCTGTCAATATCGCATGGTTGCCAAACAATGGCCACTGGGGGCATTCATTTCTTAAAGTTACAGGTTCTGCTTCTGTTATTGGGGGGGAGGGTGTTAACCCCCAATATATTTTTTATTTTTGGATTGCACATCTGTCTGTAAATCTGGGGTGTTTTTCAGGGTTGTAGATAGATATGTCTTGTCTGTCCATGGCTTCAGTTTCTGGATTTAAGTATCCACAGATTTGGCCATGTTGAAAATTAGAAATATTGAGATTTATTATGCTTCAAATCTTATTACAGCCAGTCATTTTTTGCCCAGAAAACTATAAGAAAATAATAGATTATATTTAATTGTTTTTGGCCTTTAATTGTTTTTGGCCTTTTCTCTAGTCAGGAAAGCAATCAGTGGAACAATTTTAACACTCTGATATTTTTTCCAAATGCAATGGAAACATTCTACCAAACAAGACTCTTTATGCAAGCAAAGTATTGACCTAGTTTTGAAATAGCCAAGTTTTTTTAATGAGAGAGAGAGAACACTTAAAATCCTGCTATAACCTTAAAATATTTAAATAGACAAAAATGAATGGAGGAAAGGAAAAATAAATTTAGGAAGCTGGCTTTCCAGAGCTTTTGGACAGTCTTAACAATGAGTGTTTATAATCTGACATTTCATTTTTATTATCCACATGTCTCCAATTTTCAGAGAAATGTGAAAGTTCCATTTGTTGCAATAAACTGTGTGTTAATCAAAGTGATGTATGATTGAACCATGGATATCATATCACAGAGTTCATTACACCTCAGTCAGGGGTAATTTCCTGCAGGAGTGTACAGGAGTGGAGCTCCGGCAGTAAAGAGCCCAGGGGGTGGGCACATGCAACAAGCCCCACCCCCTGCTCCCAGCAGTCCTCTGTCAGAGCAAGAAGCAGCCAGGTAAGTTGCAGAGCTCCCCCCGGCCCCCCGGTCCAGTGGCACCTTTAAGACCAAGTTTTATTCAGGTGCAAGCTCTCCCTCCTCTGTGAGGACAGATCTGTACGTTCCCCCCCCTAATAGCTAGCAATCCAAAACAGTCCAGTGGAGCCTGAGCGGTGGGTGTTGCCTTCTGACACACTTCCGGTGATGTCAGAGGGTGTGGCATATGCAAATGAGTTATGCTAATGAGCTCCTGCACCTCTTTTTCTACAAAATGACCCCTGACCTCAGTTATACCTTCATTATACCTCAGCTATCAGCACCTACCCCTAAAAAAACCCAGACAGCTGCATAGTCAGTCTCCGATTTACATTTTCTGTGGTAATATATATAAAGGCAAATCACACTAGTCACTCAAATAGGTTCCTGCCAGGAGCAGGGAATCCCCCATGTCCTCACCCCTGTAGACAACCGCCATTTGCCAGAAATGACTAGCAACCCTACACGCAGATTATGTGGTTACTTCCTGTTCTAGTGTACCAATACTGAATCTCTTCTAAGGAAGCATACTTTGGTAGTTGGCACATAACATAGACCAATCATCTCTAGCATAGTGCCCATTTGCTTCTTCTCTAAAGCATCGTGAAACATGGTTCTTCTCCACTTCACTGGAATAGGAAGAGCCCAGGTGATGTCACCTTTGTGATTTCAGAGAGAACATATTTAGAAACAGCTCCTCCATCATAAGCAGTTGATTAGCTTGGAGCTTCCTGCCAAATCAAGTTTCCATACCAGGTATTTTGTAATTAGTTCCTCCTTCCCCCAATATTGAAGCTATTTTGTGAATGGCCCAACCTTCATGGCAGCCATTTTGTTTTGGCACCAACTACCTTTTCTTCACATTCCAAAAGTAGATATAGGTTCAAAAAGGTTGGAGATCCCTGATGAACACAAGGTTGCCATCTCCACCTTGAGAAACTCCTGGAGATCTGAAGGTGGAGCCTGGGAAGGGTGGAGTTTAGGGAAGGGGAAAAGCTCAACAGAAAGTGATGCCATAAAGTCTGCCCTCCAAAACTGCCATCTTCTCCAGGGGAACAGATCTCTGTAGGCTGGAGATCAGTTGTAATTCTAAAAGAGCTCCAGGCCCCACCTGGAGGTTGGCAGTCCCAGGTAATATATGAACTGGGCCTAAGCTGTGATGGCTTGAGGTCAGATCAGACCTAGAATGCTAATCTAACTCCCATGACGAATAAAATACCTCATTTGCTGCTATTACTAGAAAGCCATTCTTTACTCCTGTCTGTTTTCAGTGCTTTGATGAACATCACAGTAGTTAGTATAAAGTGTAGGTCAGTATAAAGTATAGGTAAGCTCTGATAATTTGTTGTCTCCTCTGCCTATGTTTTCTAATTTTTTCACATTTTTATTTAAGGTTGACATCTTTGGTAAAATAAATTTTCAGAAATATTTTGACAGGGACTGTAGTGATAATCGGAAAGTTTTGACATTTGAGGTTAAATATTTTTTTTAAGTGGTTCCTAAATCTCAACTTCCCCTTAGTCGCATTTAAAACTGAATTCTTACCAGGCCTCCCCATACGGATATGTCCATACTAAAGAAAAAGGAGTGATAATGGGTGCAAAACAAAAATATATCACCATAGGTCAAATGGTCAAACAGCCCAGATCTCACAATCTAGTTTGTTGTTTTTTTCTGGTTATGTGTAATTCTTTAATTTAAAGTTTTTATACAGTAATTTCTAAATCTGCAGCTTAAAGTTTTGATACAGTAATTTCTAAATCTGCAGCAAATAATAAATTCAAAAGCAACAGGTCACCAATCATAATTCCATCTACTAGACTGCTTTGATGACTTTCATAGATCGACAGCAAGTAGCAGATCACATTAAACAAACAGTTAATAAATTCTGCAGGCCTCAAGGGAGAAATATAACTTTAATTTAGAAAAACCAATTCATTTTTTTGTGACTTGGGTTTTCACCTTTGCTCAGTTTGTGTCAAAACTTAATTCTACCATCACACATCGAGATAACCATCTGGTTTCTATTTTAGTTTTGGTTTAATTGGGGAAGGGGAGGGGGCCATGCCCTTCTAAAGGGTAGGTCAAACAGAGTTTTATTTTTCATATTACTTTACAGAGTCTTTATGCTTTCCATTTAGATCATCCATGCAAGTAATTCAATGAGAGACAAGTGCAACATAGACATTTTGTCGTCCCCACCCCCACCCCTTTGATTCTCATAGAAAGCAGCCTTTCAGAATAGGGGACTATAAAAAACTGGATTGCAAGAGGGTCAATCACTGTTTTGTATAGATAAATAAAAATACTTATAAGGAGCCCCTTCTGAAGCACAGAAAAGAAACTGGAGGTTAGTTTTCTTGAGTTTCAACAAAAGTTGGAGGCCTAACTAATGTTAGCCGAATTGCTTTATCTACAGCAATTGGCAATTTATATGGGTTCTTGCCAGTTTATATTGAGGTCCAGTTCCCACCAAAGGTTGCCAGTAAAAGAAGGCGAGGCTGGTGTTATTAATATAACTGTCTTTTACTTAAGAAAATATAAATCACATACAAACAATACTGATACACGCACACATTCAATCAAGTTTCTTAGAAATACAGTAGTAAAATAATCACTTTTGCATTAGTAGATAGGGTGATGATGGGTGGTACTTATCTGTCCTGAAGCTTGTTTGTTCCACTGAAGAATGAATGGGAAGAAAATAGAATCTAAGGGAGTTTAACACACGACTAGAACCAGCCAGCACGTGTGGGCAGTAGAGGCAAGGGTTTGGGATAGCAAGGTGGACAAAAGGGGGGTTAAAGCAGACAGGGGATGTTGCAAGAGAGATGCTAGTTAGTTGATCAAGTAGAGAGAGAGAGACCATGTGACTGGTTCTCTTCTTTTATCGGGGTTCCAGGAGGTGGGTGTTGACGGTGCCAACCTCCTGGCCCACCTTCCTGGTTTTTTTGTTGTTGTTCAGTCGCACAGTCGAGTCAGACTCTTCGCGACCCCATGGACTAGATCGCACTAGGCCTTCCTGTCTTCCGCCATCCTCTGAAGTTTGCTCAATTTCATGTTCGTTGCATCTATGACACTCTAACCATCTCATCCTTTGCCGTCCCCGTCTTCTTTGACCTTCAATCTTTCCCAGCAGCAGGGTCTTCTCCAGTGAGTGCTCCCTTCCCATTTGGTGGCCAAAGTATTTGAGCTTCAGTTTCATTATCTGGCCTTCCAGGGAACAGTCAGGGTTGATTTCTTTTAGGATTGACTGATTTGATCTTGCAGTCCAAGGGACTCTCAAGAGTCTTCTCCAGCACCATAGTTCAAAAGAATCTATTCTTCGGCTTAGGAGTGGGAGGTTACCTAAAGGAATGGTCAAGATTGAAATCTAATACCTTACTCAAAGAGGGCCATCTGGTCAGGTGTGAAACCTTGGCGTCAAGATGCTTCCTTGAGATGTAGATGAAGCTTGGCCATTCCCTTTGTGAAACAAATGTCCATTTGACAGGAAATACCAATGTAGAACAAAGCATGGATGAGTCCTACATGATCACTACAAGATCTGCAATGGGGGCTGTTTCTTCTCAAGTTGTTGTTTTCTTATCGCTCACAATAATGGAGGTGTGTGTGCTTCTCCACCAGGCTGAGAACTGTGTAACTGAAACCTTATTCATGTGCAAGGCTTATGCAGGCACCTTCTATGTGTAATATCACAACAGGTGACTTGTACAGCTTTCTGAGCCTGTGTGTGTGTGTGTGTGAGCACAGTCCATTGTGTATGTAGCAGCAAATATAAATCCATAAAGCAAAATATCAATCTCATTCCTTAACACTAAACAGTGGTCAGCAGACTTTTAAAAATCAACATATAGACCCATTATCCCAGGTCAGCCTCTCTCATCACATCAGCCATTTACCAGAGGCAAGCTACCTTATTTGCTGCTGTTTAAATTTAAATGGGCCTTCAAGATGATGTGAGAGCAACAATTGGCTGTGCTATAAAAGTGAGAGCAACAATCCAAAAATCAAATATTCATTTTATACTTGGGAGGTTTGAAATATTATTTTATTTCTACTTTAAAGTAAACGTGAAATTTGAGTTGCTTACAGTGCCTTTCCTTCACAAGATACAACAAAGGTGGACTACCATAGAGTGAGCTCTCTCCTCATGTAGTCAGAAGAATTTTACTGAACAACAAGTAAGATGTATGGTAAACTATTTGATAGTCTACCTATCAATCTTTGTCCAGCTAAAATCAGAACATTCTTGACAGTTTGTGGGTTAAACCAATTGATGTCAGTCCTCAAAAATACTGAATTTGTTGTATAAATACTTATCTGTATACAATTGTATTAATATTACGGTTTTGAGGAGGTTTTTTAACTGTGTGTGACTCATAGGATATGATTAACATATTGTCATCTGTATGTTTTTGGTAGTGAATGTTGTGGCAATGCTGCAGGAATTTTGGGAGAGTAAACAGAAACAGAAAGGTGTATTTTCAAGTGAAGGCACTGTGGTATATGAGTCACTGAATTCACCTGGGCCTCCATTTGTGAGTTATGTCACCCTGCCTGGAGGAAGCTGCTTTGGTAATTTTCAGGTAAGAATATATATATGTATACACATACACATATACACTGAAGCATTTGATGGATATGGTATATGCTAGCAGTAAGATCTACATGTTATTCTCTTCATCATGACTATCCATACCTCTCTGGTATTCTTAGAACCTGGAGTTATCCAATCAAGTTGATAGTAGGTTCATAGATACAAAAAAGCAGACAGGGTCCAAACCGGTCCCCCAGACAGATCCCCTCTTGGCATCCACCTCACATGCCCCTGATCCAATTCAAACATCATATGAATATAAGTCACATTGCTTGGCCAGCTCCATGGCCCCCTGACCAGCCCCCCCATCCCTTTAGTCTCTTCCCCACAGCAGATGGTACATAGGAATTACTGCCTCAGCCTGTGATGATGAGCATTCATTTGTATAGATGTTTCAGTATTGTCCAAATTCACCAGAGCAGCAGTGTGGTATAATTGTTGGTAACAAGGTTGAACTAGGCTTGGGAAGACCCAGGTCTAAATCCCCACTTGGTCCAAATCCCCACTTGGCACAAGCTTAGAAACGTCATTCCTAGAAATCTGGATAAATTGATAGTATAGTAGCCAAAGAGATACCTCTACGTGTATATACAAGTGTAACTTGAGATGGTAGAATAATCTCTAAGTAAATGTGTAGTGACTTATGAAAGGCTGCTACATTTTGGTATGTATATACAGCATGTCATGGTGATTAATTTAACTTTTTTCACACTGCCATTACTCAGTCTTTATTTTGTTTGAAACAAGGATAGCAATAAGCATAAGAATGAAAACTAAAAAAAGAACAAAGATTGAGTCCAGTGGCATCTTTAAGACCAACATAAGCTTTCATTTGTATGCATACTTCTTCAGATACAAAAAAAAAGTTGGATTTAGATCTATGTAATCTGCTGTTTTAAAATTTTGCATTTGGTTCTTTAATATTTAAAGCTAGACCAAGGTCAAAATAATTCATACTATAGTATTCTCCATTACTATGTATGGGTGTGAAAGTTGGACAGTGAAGAAAGCTGACTGGATGAAAGTTGATTCCTTTGAAATGTGGTGTTGGACAGATAGGGCGGAGCTGCGGCACAGCAATTCAATGGGCACCAGGAATCGCTCCCAGCTACCACTGATTCTTCATTCTTTAAGGGGGGGTTTCAGGGGATCCTGACCCCCACTGGACCTCCTGGAGGGAGGTCTGGTGCAAGGGACTTGATTTGGGCCCCCAGCTTGCAGTATAATACACAGTCAGTGTATAATATTTCAACCACCAACAGTTGGCCTACCAGTGTGTCAATGCTCATTCATATTAGCCTGTCACATAATCAAATGTCTCCCTAGTGTATTTAATGATGCACTTCTAATGCTGTTAGCGTATGTGAAGCATCCATTATGTGTACCCTCGGTTATCAATATTTTTACAACACCATCATAGCTCTGATTCTGGTAGGTGTATGAAAGAATATTGGACAAGCTATGAAGGCTTCTGTAGATTTATCCCTTCAGTAAAGAACATTAAGAAAGAGCAGACAGGTCTAATTGGGAAAAAAAAGCAGTCTGTGAGGAATGGAGAAGCAGCTCTGAAAAGGTTTATCAGATATGTTTCCTGATGACACAATTCTGTTGAAAGCTAATGAATTCAGGTGCAATTCACCGGGAAGTTCTCATGTGAAAACCCTTCGAATGGATGGGATCAGAACACACTGTATATTACTACTGCAAACTTGACGCCCTCAGGAAAACATGCCAGATGATTCAGATATGGAGAGCTCAGTAGAATGCCAGATGATTCAGATATGGAGAACTCAGTAGAATCTGAGAAGCTTCAAATATTTTGGGAGGAGATCCAGGCCGTGATTATTGAATCAGTGACCCAGGCAATTACCAAGGCTTTTGAACTGATTTTAGACCAAAAACCTTCAGCTTTAAACCAAATCACTGGAAAGGAACTTCAGTGCCAAACTGAGCAAGAAGCTGAGATACTTTGCAACCAAGCTAACCTAAATTACAGTGAAAAGGAATTACAGCGTCCAACTGTGCAAGACACAGGGCAATACTACACTCAAGAAGAACTAATCTTCAGTGGGAATCAAGCTGATTTTAGCAGTGAGAATAATAGCTCTATTAAAAGACTGTCAAATTCTGGAACCCTTAAAAGTACAAGTACAAGGAAGAAAATACACCAGAGAGAAGATGAAACAAACCTAAACATTGAATATAGATGACAAATCATGAAAGAAAGCTTTTCTACATACAAGGAGAAGAGGCATAGATCCAAGGCTCTACTAAAAAGAAGAAATTACAAAGAAGAAAACCCTAAGATATAAGAATAAGATTGGTTTAGGGACTCTGTTACAAGATTGTTTTAGAGACTGGTTAAGATGAGCTAGAAAAAATTATAGCCTATATTTAAAAAATCTAATGGAAGATTTAATTTTAAAGGTTTATATAATCTTTTTTTAAAAAAAATAATCTGAGTTTGGTTCAGGAAATTTTGGATAAGACTGGTTTAGTGAATTAATTTAACTGATTAAGTTAGGCTGAAGGATATGTGTTTATATATTCATAATTTAGTCCACATTTAAAATATTTATGGAAAGAGGAAAATTAGTCTCTCAAATAGTTTAACTAAAAAGCAAAATACAAATTCTATTTTGCAGTGTAGGTACATGGATGAATTAATTTATATTTTCAGAATGTTTCATTACCCTGAAAAGAACTACCATGTGGGAGTTAATGAATTTATATTGATAATTTATTGACATGAGGTGTCATGCTTCGAAATCTGGATACATTGATATTACAGTAGCTCAAGAGAAGTGAGGGTCTTCTTTTTTAAATAAAACACAAAAAGCTGTGCAGGCAAGGGGACCTGGACCTGACCTCTGGGGTTTCCAGCTCCAGGTTGAGAAATTCCTGGAGATATGTGGGTGAAGCCTGGGGAGGTTGGAGTTTGAAGAGTGGAAGGACCTCGGTGGGGTAGAATCCCTCCTCCAAAGCAGCCATTATTTCCAGGGGAACAGATCCCTGTAGTCTGGAGATCAAGTGTAATTCCAGGAGATCTTCAGACCACTCCTGGTGGTTGATAACCCTACCTGTATGCCATAGTCAGTGTATAATACATAGACAGTGTATAATACACAGTCAGTGTCATGCCTGCCCCTTCTAATGCTGTTAGCGTATGTGAAGCATCCATTATGTGTACCCTCGGTTATCAATATTTTTACAACACCATCATAGCTCTGATTCTGGTAGGTGTATGAAACAATATTGGACAAGCTATGAAGGCTTCTGTAGATTTATCCCTTCTGTAAAGAACATTAAGAAAGAGCAGACAGGTCTAATTGGAAAAAAAGCAGTCTGTGAGGAATGGAGAAGCAGCTCTGAAAAGGTTTATCAGATATGTTTCCTGTTGACACAATTCTGTTGAAAGCTAATGAATTCAGGCGCAATTCACCGGGAAGTTGTCATGTGAAAACCCTTGGAATGGATGGGATCAGAACACACTGTATCTTACTACTGCTAACTTGACAAATTTTTAAAACATGTTATTGAGAGGGATCGTATGAGCCAAGAGTACAAAGCATTGTACCCGATCTTCTCCTACTTTCCCCCAGTGGTCCTCTAAGATCCCCTGAAAAGCCAGTGCTGGGGGTTGAAGAAACCTCATGGATAAAGTACCACAAAGCATGGGAGCCACAGTCAAGAGAAGAAACTGGGCAAAATCACCCTTCTTCTGCTGGAAGCGGGAATGTGGAAGAGGGAGGAGGAACAATGTTATGCAATTCCCCTTCTTACTGGAGGACTCTCCCCCAGCTTTGTGGCATTTTGGCCATGAGTCTCCTTCAGTCCCTAGTGTTGACTTTTGGGGAAACCCGGGGCTTGGGTGCAAAGCCAGATCCACTGTCCATCTGCTCGTAGTTCACAGGGGCCAATCCAGTTTTGAGCTTCACATGCTATGAAATCTGAGGCACCCTCGTTTGGTCAGTTCCCTGCCTATTAGCCATGAACCCTACCTTTTCCTTATGTAGCAGAGAAGACAAAATACTTTTCGGTTTGTTTGCTGACACTGTACTCCTTCATATCTATGTTAGATGGAGCAATAAGGAAGTAGCTACATTCACATGGATGTTTATCTGGCTGTAAGATGAGTAGAATGTTGGCTTCTCACATTTTCATCTAAACTAGCCCATCACTTAGTTAGGATTTTTTCCCCTGCCTGACAACCATAATGAACAACAAAAAATTTAAATTGGGATCCGTTTCAGGGGTTTCTCAGGTGCAGATGAGCTGGAATTTCTGTCTGACATGGAGCCCTTGGTCTCTACAGTAATACTAAACGTATGTGAAATATAGTTGGTGCAGCTATATATTTCATGCACTCTCCTGATGCCACTTTATAAAGTGACATTTAATCGTAGCAACTATAGCCAACCATGCAAACCTCACTTTCTACTTACTGTAAAGGAGGGCAGCTTGAAGCCTATCTGATAAATTTCTGGTTCCCCTTTTGTTGAACTCTGATGTCAACCCTCTCATAATTCTAGCAGATGTTTTTGCTTTTCTTACCAATGGGAATGTCAGTGGCCATGTTTTTTATTTAAATATAACAAAATAGATGTAATGCATATTTAATTAACAAAAACAAATATACACACACACACACACACACACACACAACCTTAAAAATCTTTTTAGCTTTCAGGATACTAAGCAGAAAAACTCTCTTTATCAAAATGAAATCAATACTATTCTCAATATTAAGGTTGCTATATTTAATAAGTTTGTAAGCACCTGTGCTAGGTGTCAAAGAGATGTATTGTAGTCATGATCTAAATGTGCACTTGCATCTTATGCATTTCAGTTGATCTTATGTAAAATTTATTAGCCAGAAATAATAGTACCAACAAGATCCTGTTGGGGTAGTGGGATTATGAGAGCAAAGGAAGTTTTATCAATTTCTCCATATCGATTCTAGAACCTACCTAAGGTCTTTCTTCACACCAGCTTATTGTTAGAAGGCTCCTAACCTGCGGAATATATATTTTTTGAGCTTCGTAAGTTACAGTGCATACTTGATACACAATCTGTGTACAGTGCATACTTGATTTCTTTGTGTGTGCATCATATAATTTTTATGTTACATTCAATGCATATGCAGCTGAACTTGTCGTTGAAACCCCACATATATACAGGTAATAGTCTCCAGTTTCATTTGCATGAACTCACATTGGCTCTTTCTTACAAACCAGTGTACGGTTCACCATAACGTGAACACTGAAAAATGATCATCCATCATGTGGTTTCAGTTATTTTAACAATCACAGGGTGATTGGATCAAAAACTCCATTTCAGAAGCTCGATATCCTATCCCAAGGATCCACTGACCCTCAGGAGTGGCTTGGGACTCATATGAAGAGAAAGTGGCAAGGATCCACTCATAGTTTTTTAGGTCCAACCTAAAAATGTCTAATGAAGGCCAAACTCCTGAGACTGTTTAAATGGAAACCTAGAGAGTGGGTCATCCCAATGGATCATTGCTATTAAATTGTAACTTTGAGGAAATAAAGGAAATAAAAGTATAGTGTAAGAAAATAAAAGTATAGTGAAAACCTCATATTAGTGGTCCAAAAAGCCCCAGAGAAATAGCTTATGAATGAAGTATGAATGAAGAAATCAAGTAGCATACCTTTCCCCATATGTTCCCCCAAGGGCACTACAGTCTGGGGCAAAACATCTTTTGATCATCCCAGCCCCTAGAGATGCTAAATATGCTGCGTCTAGGGCCAGGACTTTTTCAGTGGTGGCTCCTATCTGGTGGAGCGAGGTCCCGGAGGAGATCAGGGCCTGCGGGACCTTATGCAGTTCCGCGGGGCCTGCAAGATGGAGCTCTTCCACCATTTTTGGCGATGTGAACTGGCCTTGGGAATGGAGAACGGACAGAGTGAAGTCCGATCAAGAAGAGACAGTAGTGCCTTCTGAAGCATTGCATTGGAGTCCCCGTCTTGGTTGATATACTGTTGTGAGCACCGATTTTAAATGTAAAATGTAATTTGATTGTTTTACTTGGTTTTATTGTTATGTATGGCATTTGCCTCTTGTTAGCCACCTCCTAAGCCCATGTGGAAGGGAGGGATATAAGTCTAATAAATAAATAAAGTATACAAAATTGTTATCCCTTGAGGAATTTAGAAATCCAGAACGGGGGCCCTGAAGTGCAGTTCAAAGTTGTTCCTGGATGAGAACATGCTCTCTAAAATGGTGATGCCTCCTCAGAGCAAGCTTGTCTAGTTTGGCCCTAGCACATATACAACTGCTAAAATATGGCATGGATTAAAACTAATGAAAGGACATGTGTTTTTAAAAGTGTAGTTACGGTACCTTAGGAGACTAAAACATACATACACTGGACACATGATAGCAAAAGTGCAAAGCTCCCAGATCTAGACACATAGGTATTAAGGGGGGAAATGCTAATAGAGGGTCTCAGTATAGACATAGTCTTAGCAGTCTTGAAGGCCAATGATGGAAAGACAGGATATAAATCTTTTAAATTATTAAATAGCTGTTCCTGAAATAAGACCAGGTATGCAAACTTGCCTCCTTCATTTGCTGGTTTCTACTAAACTTAGGTAATTTTGTAGAATATATAATAAATCTTCTAGTGTAGTCTAGGAAACAGAATGGGGCTTATAATGAAAGACTTACATTTATTTATATATCAGCAAAAGCCTAATTTCATTACCCAAGTTTATCATGATTTAAGGCGATCTTTGATTCACTAGGCACAGAGAATCATCACCTAAAGTATATGAGCATATGGTTTTCATCTCCATCTTTGTAGCCTTAGGTAACTTCCTGAAACCACATCCTTGACTATTAGAAAGTATGTAGTTGTTGTCTGTCCCCCCCACCCCCACCCCACCCCGGTCTCTGCCTTCTGTTTCCATCCAGAAATTTAGTTTACCCTTCCTTTAATCTCTAGATTTCATAGTTAAACTGCTGCAAGAATTAAAATAAAGACAGCCTGCATTACAGTACTGAAACCACATACCCTTCAGTTTCATCCAAGTAAAAAGAACTGGCACTATTTTGCCTACATTATCTGCCTAGATTATCCTATGCTTGCTTTGGAACCTCCTTTCAGTGGATCCAATTACAACAGTGATAATTCAGTTCAGACATCAAAATTTTCTTTACTTGCGATACACCCCCAAGGGTTGGTCAAGGTGTATCTTTGTAGAGGACATAACATATAATGCAGAATTGTCTACAACCAGTTTCCTAAAATGATAACTGTAATTTGCTGCATCTTAAATGTGTTGCTGCAATTAAAGACATTGTTGCTGGGGAGCTGCAGCTATATCTATGGATGCTGAAGGATTTAATCTCCCTAGCAGACCTGCAGTACTCCTGTGTGGCCTTTATTGGCCCTTGGGAAATAACAATAGACAAATGGGTCCCTTAATTCATCTCTGCCAGTCTACCTGAAGAACCTAGTTTGAGGGAAGAAATAGAAGGTTTCGTTTTCATCAAGTTGAGTACCCATGTGCCAAAGAGCTTGTTAAGATTGGATATGTAGTATAGAGGCTAAGAAAGTTAGACTGATTCAGGCAAAAACAATATTGAAGGACAGAGTAGTTTGTGAATTTCCAGTGCATGAATTCTGTCCCTTAACTTTACAACTTGGTCACTATACCACTATCACTAGGAAGATGAGTAGAGTTACTCATCTAAGGGATGAACAAACAAAGTATTTGTAATTTGAACAGCATAAGCAGGAGAACTTTTGTATGCTGAAAATTACCTCAAACCTAAAGAAAGTACAAAATGGATGAAGTGGTGATGTAGCATACCCAAATCCACTTGCTCTTTTAATGCTAATACCTTTACAGAACAAATTAAGATGTACAAACTTATGAGCCAGTTCACAATACCTATTTTAGCCTACTTTCCCTGTCAGTCAAGTTTGAATCTGTAAGTAGGGGTGGACTGGTTTTCTGTGAGGCAGCATTTCTAGTGCAACCAGGATATGTGTAGTCTCTAAATATGTCTCATATCCTATGACTTACTAAGAAAAAAACTTCTTCAGACAGGGAATGGTAATGCTTGAAGTACAGGCCAAACTACAGGAATATATATTTAATTTCAGTCAGATTGGAGTCATCAAAGGTAAATAACACCTGGGGAGCATGTTCCTATGAAACAGTAGGACTAGGTTCTCAATCAGTGTCTCAAGCAGTAAGAACTAAGTTCTCAAGCCATGTCTCTTGTCTATAAATATGCAATCAACATTTTAGTGTTTATTATCAGGTAAATTTAATAGGGGTAAACTTGGTTATACTTATGCTGCTTTCCTGTCCACACACATATAGAATCTTTCGTTCCCTCTGCTTGGAATTATTTTCAAGAATTATATCTCAGAAGGAGAGGAGAAATGAGCATTCTAAAGCAGAACATAGATGCACAGTGCTAAGTTACTCAAGGAGTATGTAAATGAATAAAACTCTACTGCTAAATCTACTCTGATACCACTGTCTATACTAATAAGTTCAGTTATGTGCCCTTGGCACTTGGTAAACTTTGGTTTCCCCTCCATTTCTTCCAAAGTTTAGGGCTGATTAGGAAGACAGTGTCACAGGTAGGGATGGACATGAACCAGCTGATGAACTAAAGTTCGTCACACATTTTGGCTAGTTTGTGGTTCGCAGAGCAATGTTCATGAACTGAAGAACCCCCATGAACTTCAAAATTTTTGATGTAGTGGTGGTTTATAAAGAGCAGCTGTTTGCCCCTGCTTCCTGCTCCCTGCAAAAAGCCCCGGGATGCAGAAAGCGGGGCTTTCCAAACAGGGAGCACCATTTAGCTGTTTGGTTTAAATGGCTTCAAGCCTCCTGGAAGATCAAGCAGCCCAGCATTCTCACTTCATGATGCTTCCCCTATTGGGTCTGCTGCCAGATCCGTCTGCTGAGGCTGGGATTCCGTTGATGTGGGGCCCGATTCTTCAAATTCCTCCTTATCTGAGGAGGTGGCAGCTGGCTAGCCCATGACACCCAGGAATCTGGCCATCTGCTTGTTCTCCTTAATAGCAGAGAGGAACTCATTAGTTCCTGCAAGAACAGGCTTGAACCCTCAAAGGCAGGGTCCTCCATTCTGCAGCACATGTCCGGAGGAAGCATGGTTGTACACAACCAAGGGTGTCATGTTAGCACAATGGCCGATGTCATTGACCTGGCCGATGAGTCTGTGGCATGTTTACCTGCATTTATCTCCTGTTTGGAGAGCTTTGTGGATTCCACCTGGATAAGCCTGACTAATGACTCATCTGGTAGCTTGTCTGAATGTTGGGTAACTTCTCCCACAGGAATCAATGATAGCCCCCCCCCCACCATGATGACTTGGTAATTTGAGATTCAAAAATTTAAAGCTACTGATGAATATAGTTTCTGTCCCAGAGAGTCTAGACATCTGCTCTCCTTGTCTGATGGGGATGAGTGCTGCCCCAGCCTCTGTCATGTCTGCATCTCCATGGTGATGAGGGAGGGAGGTGGAGAATGGTTGACCAGAAACTCACAAGAGTCCTGCTTAATCTTGTAGGGGGTTTCAACCCTTTGCGAGGTCACCAGAATGGATGCAGATTTCTGCCACACCTGAGATGTAAAGATCTGACAGGACTTCTACGACAGGAAAGGTCACAATTCTCGGAGAATCTGGGTTGAGATGGCTCAAGATTTTGTCTTTTTGTCTGTTATCAGACATGGCAACATCTATATCCAGCACCTTGGCCATTCTTAACATTCGTTCATGATAAAGGCGCAGATCCTCATTTGGAGAGACAGGAGTGGGTTCCCCCAGCCTATAATCTGGGGAGGTTTCTGCTTGACTCTCTGAACTAAAATATGAAACAACAGTCCCTTCTTCAAGTTCAGGCTCTGGAGATGCTGAGGGCATCATATGACACTGAGTCCCCTGTTGATGAAAATTCTCCTTGGAGGGACCATAGCTAGGATGAGGATGCTGAGAGTAACAGTCGGGCCACTGTTTGAGATTGGACTACTGTAATGCTCTCTACATGGGGCTGCCCTTGTCACAAATCTGGAAGCTACAGCTAGTGCAGAATGCAGTGGCCAGGCTTTTGATCGGTCTCCCTAGATGGGAGCACATCTGGCCTGCGCTGAATGCACTGCACTGGCTGCCAATAGCATAGCAAGTTCACTTCAAGGTGCTGGTACTTACCTTTAAAGCCCTTTATGGTCAGGGTTCGACATACCTGAGGGACCGCCTTTCCCCACACATACCCCAGAGAGCACTACGGTCTGGGGCACACCACCAGCTAGTGATTCCAGGCCCCAAAGAGGCCAGGCTCACTGCCTTTTCGGTGGTGGCTCCTACCTGGTGGAATGAGCTCCCGGAGCCCGTGCGCAGGAAGGGTGGGATAGAAACCCAATAAATAAATAAATAAATAGGCTGGAGACATATAGTACAGAGGCCACTGTGGAGAGCACAACTACATTCAAAGAGTGGGTCTCGCCGGTTCTGACCTGATAGAGAGTGGATCATGTGGAGGGCTGGCTCGTTCTACTTCACTCTCTGACATGTGCATGTCCAGGAAGGACAAATGCAGTAACGGGGTGCAAGGAGGGACCAAAATGACATCAGATCCCAAAGGAGATTTAGGTGGAGATGACTGTTTTCTGTGATGCCTAGATGAAGAGGACATCTTCTCCTTGTGGTTGCTTTTTCTCACCTTCTTTAAAGGGAATTCCAACAAGATGGGAGCCAGAATGGAGTGTGAAGATGAAGGGGAGACAGGGTGCATCAGAACCAAGGACAGCACCGTGGACCCAGGCTTCTTTAGCTGTGAGTGAGGCTTAGGAGCTGCTGGGCCTGTCAGAACCGAGCATACAGATGGGGGCCTGGAACAGGGCTCCAGAATAGGAACTGAAGGAGCCATCTGCATGGAGAATGGAGCCTTCATCTAATCCAATTTCTGATCTGATCTGCACAGTTCAGAGAGATGAGAGCCTTCTCTCAGAGTGCGGCTTTAAGTCAAAAAGCTCTGTCAAAACATGCTTTCAGAGTAAACTCCTGGCATATCTTACAGGAGGTCATGTTATGGGATTCTCCTAAACACATCAGGCGAAAGTTGTGCTCATCACTGTGGGTCATTTTGGTTGCACATTTGGTGCATTTTTTAAACAGAGCTTCGGACGCCATTGACAACTCAAAGGAAAGATGTCAGACTGTCAACAGAATAGAAAGAGGTGGGCGAGAGCCACCTCACTGCCATGAAGAACACATCCCTCGATGATCCAAACCAGACTAAAAACCAAGAAACACTGAGAGTAGTGTTCCAGTCAGAAAAAACAATCAAGAAGCATGGAGCGGTCACAGCAGCGAAAAGTAACTGAGGGTGAGGGGCATGGCTATTTTTGGGCAGGAACACACAGGAACGGAGTTCCAGCTGGCTTCAGAGGTGACCACACCCACTACAGCCAAAACCTCTGCATGCGTGGCCACAGAGGGAAGTCCTGGAGAGTGACCCCCTCAGCGACTCTGCGGGGCAAGCCAAGGAAATGCCTAATATGCTAATGAGTTTCTGCTGTTGAGTGTGCTAATGAGTTTCTGCTGGGCTTTTTCTATTACAAAAAAAGCCCTGGTGAGGGGGCACTCCCCCTCAGAGCATGTGATGGTTTGGGCATAAAAATGCCATCGTGTCAGCACTCAGGGGGAGGGGCTTCCCTCTTTGATTTAAGATAGGAAAAAACCCATCCCAATGTGGGGCTGCACTGAAGATGGAAGATGAACATTTGTAACCCTATGCTTAATGGGGGTAACCCCACTGAGCTCCCAGAGAACTTAATCTCCCCAAAAGCAGGAGTAGGACTAGGCTGTGTATAGGCATTCAGTTTTACAGAATTAATGCCGATTGAATTAAATGCTCCAACTAAATGCTGCATCAAAAATGTAATAGAGAATTTTTGTTCATTTATGGATGATCTACTAGCATCTATTTTGAGTAAGTGTTGGAAATGTGAAAACCATTAAGAGATATTTTATCATTTATGGTGGACTTGTAATAAAGCCCAAAAAAGTAGAAATTGCGGGGGAGGGCGGGGTAAAAATACCTAAATAAATAAATAAATAAAAATCTGGATACATTTATTAATTCAGATTTTAAAGATCAATAAAATGAGGCCTTTTGTTTAGGTCTGATGGACACACAATTGGGAAATGGCCATGGAACTTTGTTTTTAATACATGACAACGGCTGCAAGATTTGAATGGTTGATGAAGTTGTTAGAGCTGAAGAGATGGCTAAACTTACTGCTTTGATTAGAGAAAAGACTATTTCTACTTTTATTGACAATTGGAAACCCTTTATAAACTTTTTGCACAACAAGGAAAAGAACAATTTGTGGATTTGATTATTAAGGGGGGATATTAGATAACAGATAATGGAGGGGAAAAGGGAGATTATATACATAATAATTTTACCTGTATTTTATATTTCTATTTTTATTTATTTTTGTTGTTTGTGTATTGTAGTTTTATTGGTTGTGTGTTCTTTAATAGTTTTTGCTAGTTGTTATCTTTTAAAACTCATTTTAAGAAATCAGTTTTCCAGAGTGGTTACACTCTCTGAAAGCACTGCAGGGAAATGCTTCACCATTAACTTCTGCAAAAAGTTGATTGGGTTATGGAAACATTTGTTTCAAAAATTATTTTCCATGCTCCGGTCCAACAGTCTGACCAACCTCCTGTATACAACCCAGTCCTATTGGCAGTTATGGAAGATCTGACAGAACAATCCATAGCATACTTGGCAACAGCAAACGCCCCAATTATGCTTACAGTCCTCAGCTGCTGGATGGTGGCCCCATTGTCCTAATTAGGAGCCTAGTTTATATTTGCACAAAATTCCATATTTGATTCAGCAGAAGAGGCATTTCTGTACTTTTCATCTCTTTGCACCCCATTGTAAACCAGATTAGCTCTATGTATGCAATAGAATTCCTGAGCCTACAAGAGATTTCTGCTTTCACACATACGTTCTCAGGAGGAGGAAGAGGAAGAAGAAAAGGAGACTGGATGTATACCCCATCCTTCACTCAGAGTGGCTTACAATCTCCTTCCCCTCCCCACAACAGACACCCTGTGAGATAAGTGGGGCTGAGAGAGCTCTGAGAGAACTGCTCTTGAAAGAACAGCTCTGAAAGAACTTGGACTGACCCTGGGGTTACGCCAGCAGCTGCATGTGGAATCAAACATGGGGAATCAAACCCAGTTGTCCCAGATTAGAGTCCGCACTTTTAACTACTACACCAAACTGCTCCTCATAAAATAGCACAACAAAAATGAAGATGATGCCAATTCTATTCTCAGCACATAATGATGTATTACATAATGCAAATCTCTTCCTACCTTTCCCTCAATTTTTTTGACTGTATTAGGAGGTGACTTTTTCCAATACTGTCAAGCAAGCATTCAGACACCTTTGCTCTTAGAAAAATTAAAAATTCTTAAAAACCTGTAGTACTCAGTTCATATGAATTTCAAATCTGTGCTGTTGTCACAAGACAGACCAAACATATTTGAACTCAAACACTTAAGAAGGTTGCAAGAGAAAGTCATATGTCAATGACCTAAATTAACATTCACAGTTTGGTCAACCCTTTGTGTTTCCAATTACTTCCAGAAAGTAGTAAGAATTATTCCTCTCCCCCGAAGATGTGGACATCTCTTGGTCTGCAAAGATTTGCCTTTTGCTTTTAAACTCATGCAGCCTCTTTGATCTGCTACTTTGCTAGCCTTACTTAAAATAAATAGTTTCTTTTATCTCTCATTTTTACTGGGTTTTGTCTTCACAAAGATGGTTTAAATCCAAATTATTTGGATTGGGTTCTATTAAAATGTTTATTATTAAAAGCATACAAGTCTGAATTTGGTCTCGGAATTTGAGAAAGTAAACAGTCATATAGCCCACAAGAAAAGACTGAATAATAAGAGTATGGTCCGGTATGTTGATATAGGCAACACAGGGAAGTTTTAAGAGGTGTATAGAATTGCTCGTGGACTGTTAAGGTGTGCCCATTCATATACAATGCAATGAGTAAGTAGTAGAGGATTTTTCAAAATACTTTTGATAAAACATTGATTGCAAAGGCAAACGAAATTTTATTTATGTCATATCATTTCCTTGAACAAATATGCTACAACAGGCTGATCCTTGAGCAGAAGGTCCATGTGTGTTTTAGAATGTGCACAATTTTTAGAAACTGACATGTTTACTATTTAGTTCTTCTTGCAGCAGTGTTTGCCGGCTATGTGACACCCAACAACAATGATAAAAACAAATATAAAATTTCAACCAGGATGTCTAAAGACCCTAACATTATTTAAAGTTGCAGGGATTCTTAAAACACAGCCCTGAAATAGATCCTGAAGCCATTCACTCAAAAATGAATTGAAACATGAAGGGCAATTACCTTCACTAAGCCTTCTTGAAAAGCCAAGCTCAACCAAACACCCATAGAAGTGACTAGATGAATTTGCAGTGGAAGCCATGCCCCAAAGTGACAGTGCCCTCACAGTCCAAAAGCAAGATTGCAGAGTAGCACCTCCACTGCACATGCAAGGGAGTAAGAAAGAATGTATGAAGGCACTTCTGAAGGTATGCATGAAGGACTTTAAAGTGGGTACCCAAGCATGTAGGTGGCCAATACAGTTAGACCACAACAGAAATTATGTGTTCCCTGTGGCTGGTCTGTAACAGGTCATGAACCGCAGGGTTTTTAATAAGCTGCAGTTTTGAAACCATCTTCATAGGCAGACACAAATGGAATGTGTATCTGTGATCAATATGGTATGTTACCAAAGTAAGAAATGGCTGAGATCAGGTCTTTGTGAAAGAAGCAAATGTCAAGGGTGCCTTACCCTAGTTTAGGCAAGTGAATCAGATAATCCCGCAACTAAGCAAAGTCCAGAGGAACCCTAATCACCTTATCCTTCAAGGGGGAGTACAACCCCATCCAAGGCAAGTAGAATCAGCAAGCTTCTCAACTAGTCCATCTTTGTCTGGATTAAGCTTCAATTTGTTAATCCTTGAATAATTCAGGTATTGATCAGGGACTGAGCCATTGATCCTGGTATGATAAAAATTATGGGGGGGATGGATATCATCAAGGCATTGATGGCATCATACTTTGAACTGATAGAGAATATCTCCCAATGTCTGCCTGTAGGTGTTAAAGAGCACCAAGGTCAAGATGGAGCGCAAAACCCAGGGAGTAAAGTAGCAATCCCCCATGGCTACATATCAGGACTAATCCATCAGAACCACTGCCAGACATCCCTCCCCACAACTCCAGGAAGGATCTGATCACATCAAATGCCACTGAGACGTCCAGGAGAATTAACAGAATTGCACTCCATTTGTCCATTTCTAAACACAGAATCAGCACAACCAGTGCAATCTCTGTTCTAATATCTGACTGTTCTGGGTCCAGAAAATTCCTCTTATGATTCTTGAAATTGGTCCAACATTGCCTCCTCAAACACCTCACCCCAATGAGGCAAACTTGAAGGCATACTCTAATCTTTCTAATCAGCTGACTTTGGGAGTAAGACAGCATCTTCAGGAGTGTATTAATCACTATCGCCTTAGGAAAAATCGGCCTCTCCTCAACAGGTCTACATCATGGCAGCCATAAAGTCTTGAGGTGCACCCACAACCCTGGATTTATGAGGAAACTCCTATATTTTTGGTGGTGGAAAGTAATCGGGTTATTTGAAACTGCTCTAAAAATATTATTTACATGAGAGTAGTCTGAAAAAGTTTGCTAGAAGAAAAAGTTTATCAAGAAGTTCTCTTATTTAAAGGGACTGCCAGTCATGTTAATGTTAAAATAACAGGAATTTTGTTGAAATAGATCACCAGCTGAGACAAACTCATTTTATAAGGAGGGGAAATTTATTTTTTTAAAAAAATCTGTTTAAAATCTTATTTGTTTTTCAGTACTGCTTGAGCAGGGCAGAGGCAAGACGAGATGCTGCAAAAGTAGCTCTGATCAATTCTCTCTTCAATGAACTGCCTTGTCGCAGGATCACAAAGGAGTTCATTATGGAAAGTGTTCAAGAAGCTGTTTCCTCGACCAGTGTAAGTACCACATATAGCCTCGTGTGTTGCCATCAGCTATGTTTACAGTAAACTACAGAACAGTGTAGAATGATGTAATGTTCTACAGAACAGTATTTCCATTGATGGATTCCAGCTATTATGACTCATGCATCTGTTCCCTATCCTTACCTCTTCACCTCTGAAGCACACTTTGCTAGCAGGGTCAGGAAAAAAGCTTTTAGAATAAAAGGGAAGTGGCAAATCTGGTGTTCATTCCCCTTCAAGGGCATCTATAAGTGATTCCCCCCGGAATCAAAGGGAGTCAGTCCTTCTTTTAGGGAGTCAGTCCTTCTTTTAAACTTCTATTAGTGTAAACAGTTGTTTATACCATAAAACAAGGGGGTGGATGACCCTCTGGAGCACTGATTATAACCTTCAGAAGTTCAAAGGTGTAGTTGAAACAGAGACATGGAATTTTTGCACAAATGTGCCATATTATGAAAATAAGACTATCCTATTTATTGCATTATTTTCAGCCGAGAAATTAACGTGGGATTAAAGGAACTGATTTTCACTCTGGCCCTGTCACCTCTGCCAATCTATCCATCCAAGGAGTAAGACAAGCCTTGTTCAATAGTTGGAATTTTAACCTCAAGTATTGGAAGGGCTCATTGTCTGCAATTTTCGTAATACATGTAGTTACTGTTTTATGTGAATACTGCAATGTTTGCATTTTCCCACTTCAATATGCCCCAGTGAGTACCCTCAAAAACCCTGAATTTCCAGCCATGCATACCTAGAAAATACATGTGTTGTCTTATTAAAACAAAATGGTGGTCACATTTATCAAGAGGCTAGCAAATCCTCCTTTATGCATGGTTGGATCACCAAAATAGTAGTGAATGAACAGGGCTACAGGAAACCCAAAATGAAAGATTAAGTGTAAATTAAAGTCTGAATAAAGGAACGTTGGTTCCTTTACTGGATATCCATAAAGACCTTCCTTGGATGGGCTCGGCCATTTTACTCAAGGGAATTGTGGAACCTGGCCATTGGAGCAGATTGCACTTCTTGCAGACACTACGGAAGCTTGATGTCTCCACCCCTTCCCGGCAGGCATCCTAGTCTCCCTATTACCAGATGGTAATATGTGAGGAGATTGCCACTGTATGAGTTGTTCACAGTATAAGAGCCACATATGATTCACAAGAATCTGTCTGGCCATGCCTGCTACAAACAACTATCACAATATATATACACTAGCAGTGAAGCTCGTTGTGAAAGCAGTACAACGAGCTCTAGAAAGATGTGGTGTGTAACAAATGCATAGGTTGGAAGCAGGTTAAGTATATATTAGGAGTATGTAATAGAAAGGCACAAATGTAGAAGGTCTCACATCTCCCTTATATATAAAAGCCGAATGGTGGTGACTCTGCTCTAGAACATTCCACATGATCCGCAATTGGTTGGTGCCCTGGTGTGTCACTCAGAGTCTGTCCCTATCCACTGGCTGCATTGCTTGAGTCTCACCTCCAACTTTCTAAACAGTTTGCTGTTCCTCTCCCCCCTCATAGCCAGTCAGAACACAGAGGTTATTTGCATATGCAGCTTCATTGGCCTTTGCCTCGGAACACAGAGGTCATTTGCATATACGACTTGATTGACTTTTGCCTCTAACATTCTAAACAGTTTGCTATTCTGAGGTAAAATGTGTCTAATCTCCAGATGAGGGCTGGAGATCACTCAGAATTACAACTGCTTTCCAGATGGCAGAGATCAGTTCCCCTGGAGAAAATGGTGGGCTCTGTATCCTTATATGCTGCTGAGGTGGCAGCAAATGTGACGTATGGCAGCAAATGTGACGTAGCAGTCAGGGCTTTTTCTGTTTTCCATCTCCTCCCCCCCTCCTGGAGATCAGTTGTAATTCTGAGTGATCTCCAGCCCTCACCTGGAGGTTGGCAACAGTGGTTCCCCAGAAGGGAATGGCTGGTTGACGGAGTGCTCCAGCGGGGGCCCCGGGAAGGTGGCAACAGGTCTCGACATGGAACCCTGGGGCCACAGCACTCCGGCACTGGCCCAGGGAGGTGGCAACGGGCCTCCTCCGGCCTCCCCAGGACGCAGCACTCTGACGCGGACCCCGTAAAGCAGCGACAGGTCTCCTCAGGACTCCCTGGGGCCGCAGCACTCCAGCGCGGGCCCCAGGAAGGCAGCGACAGGCCTCCT
The DNA here is from genome assembly GCF_001447785.1 of Gekko japonicus. Taxonomy (NCBI): domain Eukaryota; kingdom Metazoa; phylum Chordata; class Lepidosauria; order Squamata; family Gekkonidae; genus Gekko; species Gekko japonicus. The sequence goes on along the minus strand of NW_015163635.1, from coordinate 322,254 downwards.
CCGGCCTCCCCGGGACCGCAGCGCTCTGGCACAGGCCCCAGAAAGGCAGCAATGAGCCTCCTCTGGCCTCCCCGGGGCCTCAGCACTCTGGCCCCAAAAGACCCGTCTACCACAAACTTATGACATGGCCTTAGGCAAACCATTATCTCACACACTCTTTAGAGGACTGTTGCATGGCTAGGACAATGTGCGTGGAATGTGCTGTATAAATGCTGAGTATTTATTCCACTCATGCTCTTTGATGGTGGAGGGGGTCACCACAAAAGGGAACCAAGCCAGAATACATCTGAGGCATTTCCTGAGCATTGTCCATAATTGCTTACAATGTATGAAAAAAACATATTGCATTTAGTTTGGATGTAGCTCTTCTTTTCCCACTTGATATCCGAAAAGTTGCCTTATCCACCAATAAAATATTGGTCCAATAAAAGGAAAATCAGTACATATACCTCCTCTTATTTCACCCATAATTTAAGTGTATCAATTAATAGTAATGTTATTAAGATAAATGATCAGGAAAAGCTAGTTACATCCTGCCATTTCCCCCAAGGAATACATACATTCTTGTTGTAAGTTATAAAACATAAAGGAAAGCTAGCAGTACCTCCAAGGCAAAATCAGCTCAGTAAAGTATCCTGGTCCCGCAATTTACTTCCCTGTATTCTCCATTTCAGTGCTTTATTCTTTACTACATTACTGCCTCTGGCAAGGAAGTGCATTGGCAAGGAGCTCTTGTCACTAAATATACCAAAACCATATCAGACTGCTAACATCTGCATTTGAGGTTAGCTGCAGTTGTGTGTGTCAGCTTAGTGTTCTTGTACACCATCATAAACTACTGTGTTTCATTGCAGAAGTGATTGCAGTGCTTAATGGAATAGATTCTTAAGTGCCCTACTCATAGCTCAAAGAAACCACGTATATGTAACGTTACTATTTAAGTCTTTACATATATAGGCACCATGTAAATGTAAACTATTGGATTAAAAAAATCTTCCTTTCCATAATCCACTTATATTATTGATTAATTAAAAGCAAGTGCACACACAGCCTTGAGATTGATCTGTAAAGAATCAGAAACACATTCAGGTAATTCAAAGTGCAGTTCAACGCAGTTACTCCAAATGAATCCCATTTATTTCAGTGGGCTTAGGTGGAATAACTTTGCATAGCGTTGCATTGTTAATGTATTGAGTTAAAAAGCAAATGAACTCCCACATTGTTTTGAAAATATCAGTTTAAGTATCCTATTTCTTACATTTGCATGCATGAAATAAATTTGGGGCAGAACCATTTTATCATAATTTTTTGCAGATATGTCCAAGGACAAACAAATCCCAGTATACAACTATCCCCCATACACAGAGCAGATGTGTATAATGACACACTACCTCTGCAAAAGGGTTACATGTCCCCCCTTGGCTCAAAGCAAGGATATTCCCACTGAATTACAAACAAGGTATCACCATTAATGAGTTGTTCAAGTGGTTTCCCTGCCATCACCAACATTACAGTAAAATGTGTCCAAATGGAGTAAAAAATAATCATACTGTAATTGTTGCTGCAAATGAGTTTATCAGATCCAGTCTTTTGCAATTATTAGTAGTAGGGAAAACACTAGCTCAGTAAATGCTAACAGAGTTGGAGACTCTAAAAGGCTGTGTGTCAGACTTTGGACAGCTTAATGAAATCCTCCCATTCCTACAAGAGGAGCTCCTGATAAGAAGGGGTAAGGGAGATTTGAAATGTTTTGGGAAGAGGGTTAAGAGCAGCAGCCCTCTGGTGAAACATGTAATTTGAAATTGTCCCTCTTCTTTTGAAAAGTCTCAGTTATGAGATGCTGGTGGGGGCATGTGGGAGAGCTTATAATTCAGATGTGTTTGCCCAGCTGTAGAGGAGGTCTGGTGTATGTCTTGGTCTGTGGATGAAAGGAGTCCTCTCTTTTCAAGGTTTATGAGTCTCATGCCCTTTTGAGGGACAATACTAATCGACATACGTTTTGGAAAATGGGCCATGATTTATGTAGAAGTGATTTGGAGAAGAAGGTTCATTTCATGCAATTCATCATTTTTTATGGAAAATTTGCAAGGTAAAAGCTTAGAATTGCAGAGTTCTGGGCAGATGTCCTCAGGGATATTTAAAAGCCAGCATAAATATTTCAACAGCAGTGTGTTAATGTTACTGCATTTCAAAAGCTATAAATTTGCTGACAGTTCTGCCCAAGAAACTATCTTGTGTACAGAGTTGTGTTCAGCTCTGTATAGTTTCCCTAGATCATCAAGGGTTATAAGGAGGAACTTTCTATTATTATTATTTTTAAAAAAGGTTTTGTGCATAGATTGTCTTCCAAATGAGAAAAACCCTGTATATAAAAGCTTGAAGGGGGAGGTATCAAGCAATAACAATAATAAATGTTTATTGCATGTGGCCAAAGACCATTACAAGTATCCAGTATTCCATGCTGTTTATTGATCCAGTAAGGATGATCAAGCTGCTATTGTGTGCAAGCTGAAGTCCCAAATCAGGACTAATTTATCATGTAAAAACCAAGTGTGAAAATCACTTTGTGGCCTTTCTACCAACAAAATAGCTGTGAGCACAAATGGCAACACCAAGCAGCATCTTTCGTTTGATTAAAAAAAAAAATTGTCTCAAACTTGGTATTCTCCAATATGGACTGAAGCCATATTATAACAGCCAGTTTGTAACAGCCAAAACCTCTCTCATGACTTATTCATAGCACAGTTATTGAAATCAGCATCCTTAAAGGAAGGTTTCCAAGGGTAAATGAAAATGGTGGATATCAAACAAATCAAGATTGTTACTGGCCCTGCAACATAAATGTGCAGTCTGAGGATGTGAAAAATTGTTTATATTTTCCACTTTAAAACATGGCCATGTCATTCAGAATTTTTTTTTTCTGTTGAAGGGTTCTTTACATGATGCAGATGACCCAAGCACAAGTATTGGAGCCTATCATTATATGCTGGAGTCCAACATGGGGAAAACAATGCTAGAATTTCAGGTACCAGCCTACAGTGGATTCATTTTACATCCTTTCCAAATGGCACATGTAGAATTTTTAAAACATGCACTGCAATCCTTATGTACATTGACTCTGACTTGCTCTGTCCAATGGGATTTGCTCCAGGGTTAATCTGCATAAGATTTTTGTGGGTTTAATATAAGATCATATCACTGATGCATCTCATCATTTCTTCCTTCATAAACATTTATGTTATATGGATGGGCTAAGACAGCATCTGTAATTATTTCATTCTTCTAGCACTAAAAAAGAAACTCTTGAGAGTAACTCAATAAGGGCTGTAGATGCTTTTTAAAATTCAAATAGTGTGGTTTTTATGTTTTCCTCTTGTACAGTATTTTCCAGGTTAGATTCCAGTTGGAAAGAAGCTGCTTGTTATTCATCCTTACATTTGTTTTAATGTGTACTGGAAAATCTAAGCAGTCCAAACTGATATTTCCTTACATTAAAAAAAGCTGTCCAAATCTTATTTTCAAATGTGTCCAACTAACAAATTTCCTTTACAAGTATAGCTATACCAGCTTTGCTTCTGATTAATTTTTTTCTTATGACTGATGAAAGGCAGACTTATTTTTTGTTATAAGACTAGAAAATCATTCAACTAACAGCTCAATTACACCTTTTTGGAACATGTGATAATATATGCAACGGTGGAACACTGGACCAATTCTGATTTATCTAAATCCATTGCAGACAAACTTAACAAGTGCCAAAGTAACCCAAATTCTATAAAAGCAATTGCTATCTCACATTTGAGGTCAATAAAATCTTCACTCTTCCAAACTGTGCCTTTTACTGTCTCTCTCTACCCCAAAGTACCAGTAAAAGCAGGCACATCATCTTTTGATGCAGTTTTTCCATAGTTATAAAACCAAGCTTTCATTTAAATCAGGTTCTTTATAAATTTTGAGATGGTCAATGACAATATAATAGTAATGGTCTATAAATTCAATATAACCCACATTTTAGAGTTCCAGAGCTCTTGCACAATCAAAATCACACACACACAAAATTGGTAGCCGCTTCTGTGAAATCAAAATTTACTTATTCTAAAATTTACTGTATCCCCACTTGCATTTCCACTTGTGCAAGATCTTGTGCAACCAGTTTCTGGACACTTTAGTATACAAGAAAGACAGATTTTGCAAGCAGAACTGCACTAAGTATGTTTATGTTTCCACTTGTGCATTGCTGGATTCAAGCCACTGAGTGTTTTATCTCTTTGCAGAATGGTTGGCTATCACATCCAGGAGCTTCTGCAAGACTTGATTTCAGTATTGAGAACTAATTGGATGGTTCACATAAAAATGGCCAACCACAGTTTGGTCATTGTATCTTGGACTTACACATCCCTTCCTCTTACTTTTCCTTCCTCCTCATGCTGCTTCGGGTCCCCATTGAGAGAGGTGGGGCATAAATGAAGTAAATACATGGATAAACAAACAAACATACATTATGGACCATTTCATGCCCACCCACTCTTCAATCACACTCTAGGTTGTTTCCAAAAAACAGAGTATAAGGAGGAAGAACTTGCTTGTGCCCTTTGAGACCCTCCTATTCAAGAATTCATTCAGAGCTATAAATATGTAGGCTCTGTTTCAGGTCCCTGCACTGATTCTCTGGTTCTAGCTTAACTTTTCTCTTGCAGTACTCCTATGAGGAGTGCAAAAAAACCAAGAAAAAAATAGCCTTTTGTTTAACAGAAGCAGCCTTCGGCATGCACAAGTACACTTCTGAATCCCACCCATTGCTTGCACACTAACTCTATTATTTTTCTTATCATGAAAACTTTTGGTTTTAAGCAGCTTAGCCTATAACCAGTTACTTTTATTCTACAGGAACTGATGATTGTCTTTCAATTACTGCATTGGAATGGAAGCCTCAAAGCCCTGCGTGAAACAAAGTGCTCTCGGCAAGTAAGTAGTCTTGTAAAACATAAAAGTATGTCAGTTATCCCCAATGTTCTCTTAATACCTACAAATGTTTCAACCCTGCTCAATAGGCTCCTTCTATAAGCACAATTCAACCGACTCCCATGGATTTCAGGAGAAAACACTCAAGCATGAGCTCAGCTGTCTGCCACTAATATTGGTGGGATTTTAAAAATCCCGCTGTTAGTAATGATGAATGAGCAAAGACCTAGGTTCAGATCCAAAGACTATGAGTAGAGCAGAATTCACTGAATGGCTGTTTGCCAATTACCCTTTCACACAGCCCCTGCACCTGCATCCAAAGAGCTGCTCCTTGAGTTTGGGGAGCCTCAGGAATAATGAGGGGAATTGGTAGAAATTATTGCTCACTCTTCCGCAAATTGAGCAAGAGCTTGTGCAAAAGTAGGGAACCTTTTCTGCTGTTCTCCCTTCTCACTGTAGCCCCCAACCCTCGAGAGCAGCTTTTCATGGGGCACAGAGGGCTGCAGGAAGGAGTTAAGCAGCAAAGATCCATTCTGAAAACTCAGCTCCATTTGTGGTTCCTTGAATCCAGAGTCTGTAATTTTAGGTAGCAAAGAAGTTACAATAAAGTTATGACATCCCTACATCTAAGCATATGCATGCTTTAACAATGATGTTCAAGATTGAACACCATGAAAGCTGGCTCTTTTCACAAAGTTTCAAGCCGAAGGTGTAAACTTGGCCATTTTTTTAACATACAAAGATCTAAATTTTTCCCCTCGCCTTATTTGTCCATTAGGACTCAAGCCAGCTAACAATGAAATACTTTAACATTTTAAACACATACAAATTACATAATTTCAGAAAAATGGAACCAGAAATTAAATGACAGAAACTACAGTATCCAAAATGTTGTAACACCCATCAGTACTTTGCAGTGTCTCTGGGTCACTGTTCAATTTCCAAATCTTGAAATCAATCCATAACAGCAATCACAAAAAAATGGAGCTAAGCAGGCCTTCTTAGGGAGGGTATTTGAAAGCCTAGAACCATTATTATATCATTAGTGTTTTATGTTAGATGCTAAGGTCTGCATATTCAGTGTTGTAGCTATTTTTTTCCTTTTACTTCTATTTGATATATTAGTTTCTAAAACACTGATTAGCATGATGCAGCTCCCTGGTCATCTCTAGCACACTTCACAAAATTCCAGCTTACTTTTTAAAAAAGAAAGAATCCTAATCCTATTGATATAAGAGAGGAGCATCAAAATGAGATAGCAGTAGGAGGACCTGCATGATAAAGAAGCTAATCATGTTAGTATCTGTAGTGCCCTCTGCAGGCAGGGGAACATCATACCTGGCATCCATGGGGTCCTCAGATCACAAGCCCAGTCACTGTTTCCTTATGCAAGTTCCTTTATTTATCAAACCAGACCCCTGAAAGTGTGGTTCACTTCAGCAACCTCAGGGTTACACTGCATCACACAGGAGAAGAGCCACAACGCTACAACCTGCCTCCTATTTCTGCCTTCTTCTCCTGCCAGCTTCCTCCCATTCCCCCTTCCTCCATTTTTATTGCCTCAGCTTCATACCTGGCCCTTGAGTTAAGCTCCACCCTCTTCTCCTCTGTTCCCTGTTTTGCCTCAAAACACCTGGGCCCAGAGCTTGCTCACTGCCAGTGCCTGCACACCCTTTGAGCCAGCTTGCAAAGGCTGCCCTGTTGCCGGGGGGTTACTGCACTTTGCTGCCCTTGGTCCCACCCTGCTCCACCCAGGTGAGTCTTGCTGCTGGGCCTTGCCAGACAGTTTGTTCCTGGGTAGCCTGCCACAGTATCAGTTCACAAAAATCCCAGAACAAAAGATATAACATGTTGTTTTGAAATTTTTGAACAAAACAGTGATATATCTTTCACTAACCTTTTTTCTTTCTTTTGTGATGACAGGAAGTGATTTCCTACTATTCCCAGTACAGTTTAGATGAAAGAATGAGAAGCCACATGGCCCTGGACTGGCTGATGAAGGAGCAAGAAACTCCAGGAGTTATTTCCCAAGAGCTACAAGTGGCACTCAGAGAGCTGGAAGAAGCAAGGAAAGCCGGACAGGAGCTGCGGTTTTACAAAGAGAAAAAAGAAATACTGGGCTTAGCACTGAGTCAGCTCTACAGCGATCATGCCGTCACATCTTCAAATGATGATCATATGAGTCTAGCCCTAAGTGGCTTTCGCTAGGGCAGCCTGTAGCTGCCAAATAGGTGTGTAACCCTGAGCAGTAATGTGGGAATTCAGATCAACTCAACGTAACCATTCACCTTCACCATATGAGGGCTGGATCCTGCCGACCCACTCTGCTGAAGGCAGCACTTTCCTCCATCCCAAGGAGCCTTCTGCTGACACAGGGCTGCCTGCCACGCGCGAAAGAGCCTCCTCTTGCACTCAGCAGAAGACTCCTTGTGCTGGAGGAAGCTTGATTTGTACGTTTTGTTGACATTTACAGGTTAGGAACTCTCAAATTCCACCTTAGTGAGCTGCATGAGTTCCAGATGCACATGAATTCTTTGCATCTCATGCACAAGTTCAGAGAAGTGCATTATTCATGCATCCTGTTACTCTGGATAGGAAATGCCTGAAGCTGCTGCCATTATACAACATGAAATTCTGTGTGAATAACAGAGATTTCAGGCTATTTTTAAGCAGCTATAGCTTAGGGTTTACAATTTCTTTAAGAACACCAACAGTTATATACTAGCTAAGGCATCATTTTTATATAATCAAAGCAAGGCTGACCATTTACGCTGATCTCTATGCAAGTCATTCTCTGAATAAGGAATGAGGTACCTTTGCAGTAAGTATAGCACACCACTTTAAAGTTTTCTTCATTATTCAAATTAGAGATTAAAGAGGCAGCAATTTTCTCTCAGATTGTCGGGTAAAATCAATGAAAGATTGAAAGCAGAAAGCCAGTAATTGTTCTTGAAAAACAACCAAGAAGGCACTCTTCTTGTCACCAGAACAATAAACCTGGGGATTTTTTAAAAAATCAGTAGACAAACATCGGTCCTGAATGCTCTGAATTTCATACATACTAGATGAGTAAACTCTGATCTTCTAACAAGCACCCATCTGTATAGCATTTGAACAGCACAATGTGATCAAAGAGCAACTGGTTACACCAATGGAAATTGCTTTGAATGCTGAGATCAAGTGCCATGCTGGATATAATAGGCTGCTTTCTTTCCAAGGCATCATTGTTCAGAATGGAGTGTCATTGCAAGACGCAGTTCTGCTGCTGAAGTGGCGCAAGTACAGTCCCAGACTGCTGGGGAACCATATGTAGGCTGCTTTGAGTTCTTTTGAGGAAGAATAGGATGTAAACGTAATAAAATAAATTTTCCTAGCAAGTTGTTCTCCCATTAATAAATGCCCGGGCCACCTGCAGTTCTCTCTCTTTAGATATCCGGCACAAACCAAAGAGAGAAGTGTCCTCTCTGGTCAGCCCTCCTGGCCCCACCTCCTAGCCCATCCCAGTGCCAGAGGGCTGCCCAAAGGGCGTATAGGCCATAGGCAGCAGCATGGGATTCTGCAGGCAAGTTCCGCCACAGGTAACAACCACCCTTGACCATCCTGCTCTCTCCCGCCTGTGGTGGCACAACATGCTGGAAGAGAAATTTCCTAGCAACTTGCTTACTTTTTAATAAAAGGGATAATTATCAACCAACTGCCCATATCCAAATAAAGTCAAATCCTCTACAGTCACGTTGGGGTTCTTGGTAAATTCTGAACTCATCCAAAGTACCTGGACATTAGAAAGATCTCTATCCAAACATCCTAGAATAGAGGTTTTCAGATCTTCTAACTTAGCAGAACTTTTTTGGCTTTGAGCTGTCCGACAGGGAACCCTGACATGGGTGCCACAGCTATTACTTTATTACCAAGCATTCTCAGGAAGGCGCAGTCTGCAGGCCAGGCCTGTATGGCCTCACTGTTGCCCGGCTTGCAGAGATAGACAACACTAGTAACAGGGTTTTCATTTGTGTCTACATAAGATGAAGAAGTTTTAAAATCTGGACATTCAGAAGCCACTTACAAAACTTGTGTGAATAATTTCCTGAGTTTTAACCTTTAACCAAATTAGCTGATGCTGTTAAAGTTTCTTTCTGGGTTAGAATCTAATGGCTTTGTCCTTACCACTGTCCTTTTCCAGTGACATGACTCTCCCAGATGTGAACTCAGCACAAGCCAGCTAGTCAGTGTCTAGTGGTATAGGTCGTTACATTCACTGGAATTACCATTGCAGCAAAATAGGCAGGACATTATACACCAAGGTCAAGGTGTAAAAAGCCTTACAAATTACTGTACGGTATTCATCGCCATGTAAATTGATCCAAGCACAAGACCTTTAATTCAATGTTTATCTACAGATGTGATTTGTTTGCTACAGTCAATGGCTTCTCTTCCTTCCCATAAAAACACAATCTGGTCTATAGTTAAATGCACACTTTGTTACTGAATAAGGTACAAAACACATTAAAGGGAAGCAGCACTCAACATTTAGATAATGATTTTCTAAAATAAATTCAAAGACCTCAGAAAAAATGTGTGTATTGTGAAGATTCAATATACTGTATGTGAACATAAAATCCTGTTTTAGAAGTTCAGTTCTGTCTATGGTCCATTCTTTTTTTAAAAAATATGCTTACATCACTGTAAGCTTAAACATTTTGCAGCATATAAATAGAGAAGCAAAGAAACAGAAGTATGTAGTATGATGCCTGAAAATTTGAAATGTTGTAACTGTTGATCCAGTTCTTAAAATCTTTATTCGACATAATACAGCTGCAAGTATTCTGTTGGTTTCTTCCTTCAAATAATAAAAAACCCCAACACTCATTGATTAACACAGCTATTTGATGAACTTACTGAAAAGTGATATCAATTATTTGTTGACTATGTCAGAGAGCTCTGCTGTTAGAGGCAATTTATACATTAGACTGCAGCTGCAATCCCCAGTAGCTCCTTATCCTTTGCAATGCACAGACAGAAGGAAGAAAAGAGGATAGGAATACCTTTTTGTTTGCTAATTGCTTTCTTCTGTTTCCCCGCCCAATATTCCAGCTCCATGTTTACCTTGCAAACCTGGGTCTGGAACACCAGGAAGTAAAAGCTACTCTATTGGAAGGAGTTTGAAGGAAAAAAACAGATTGGCAAAGGAAAAGTTAAACAAACCATTTCCCCCTGCTCCTTCTCTCACAGGTGATTTGCAGTGGATAAGGAACCATCACAGCTGCATAGCATTACATCTGGTTGGAGTGTAACACATATTGTGCATCTCATTCACTTTAACATGATGGTTTTTCCGCTGCAGTGCTCCAAATGTTAGAAGACAGCCTCTTACAGGAAGTGTGCAGGTTCACCAATTATTTGTAAAAAGCCAAGGCTCCTTTGCTCGGACACCACTGAAGAGTGGCTTAAGGAGACTCTGCCTTGCCACATGAGCGACTTCATCCCAGGCATTGCTATTTGCACACACGTTAAATGTTGGGTTAACAGGGTCCAGAACAATTGGCCTGAGAAAGGAAAGAAAAGATAAAGGTTATTCCTACAAACATCAACAACACATATTGAGATGCACAGCATGGACTTACCCAGTGCTGCCATTTGCAGATCGGGGGAGGGTGAAGCAGGGCAGGTACGAGGCTCGGAGGGCCAGCCTTGGGGGGCAGAGTGGAGCAGCCCCTCAGCTGTTTAATCCCATGCTGTGGCCAGATCACCCCAGTTCATCCACTTCAGCTTTGCTCACCTCTTCATCATCGCCTCCAAGGTAAAGCCACATGCCCGCAGATTGGCTCCAGCCTGCACAGCTGCGCCAGGAAGCTAGTTTAAAGGGCTGCCCCTGCTGAGCTGTGACCATAGGCAGCCGGCTCAGCTGACTGGCTGCTAGCCAGCTTGTGCCCCTGAATTGGGAAGGCTCATGGCTAGCAAAAGGGCTGCCCCAGCTGAGCTGCAGCCACGTGCGGCCGGCTCAGCTGACTGGCAGTTCACCAGCTTGCATCCTTGAATTGGGAAGCCTCACAGCAGCAGCTGTGTCCCATCAGTGGCTTTCATTCCCTTGCTTCAACTTTCCTATCTTGATGGGGGCCTAGGCTGCAGCAGGTCCTCAGCTACGCAGCAGCAGGTCCTCTTCGGTGGACAGGAATTATACAGCAGGTGCATCCACAGCAGCGGGACCTGATGGTGTTCAAGGGCGGTGGGGGGGGCACTAGGCACTGCAGGCTGATGCTACAGGGGCATTTGTGGGTTTCTGTTGGCAGAAGACCCATACCATATCCTGCTTATCCTGAAGGGTGGGCCCGACTCAAGGCTTGGGTTTAACTCATTAGAATATATATAGTATTCATAATAGGTGGTTGTGGGTTTTAGGTGTAATTAAATAGAGAATTATAACGTATTGATAAGTAAAAATAGTAATAACAATAAAATAAATAGTAGTTCATTTTAATTTCACATATATGCATTAAGCAGCTGTGACTCAGTTAATACTTAATTCAACGGTTTTCCTGATCTATTTACACCTGATAGTAATTTAATCGCTATGGGCTAAGGCGTAAGTGTGCTTATACAATTAGGTTACAGTTGCATGGTGCACTCACAGTTTTTTCCGACATTTTAATTTCACATATATGCATTAAGCAGGTGTGATCTGATTTGTGCATGGTGCTGCATATTTTATTGGCCATGCATGGCTGGTTCCCGCACAAGAAAGCCAGGTGCAGTACAGCCACCACAGGGAGGGCACGGGCTGCAATGGGAAGGGCCCCTCTCTCAAAGTTGCTCCTTATGGCACTAGAGGCACATCCCCCCAAGCTCAAGGCTTGCATGCCACACAACAGGATAATGTAAGAGCCCCTGCTGGAATGCCTTCTAGGCAACCAGCGGCCCTAGTTCCAGTGGGTAATATCGGTATTTTGCAGGGCACTTGGCAGACTTTAGTACAATTGTCTGAGTAGATGGACTGGCTGGGGTCATGCCACATGTCCCCTGAACCTCCTGTCGACCCAGCTCCCAGGGGAAAGGAGGAGGCCACGGTCACCCATAAAATCCAGGTCACCCAGTGGGTCCAGGGAGGCCACTCTGGATCCCCCCCCCATGCAAGCAGGAGTCAGGCCAAGTGTCATAAGTCCGGGAGATTGGTGCAGTCTCATGACATGTTCAGCAGCAGTGGCTCTGGGGAGTCATACTCGAATGAGATTCTGCACACGCTGATGGGAATTCTAGGAGGGTGGGGGCACACATTCCAGGGCTTCCTCCTTGTGTTAGGAGGCACAGGTCTGGGGGACAGCACAATGCCATCAGTGCTTGGGGAACCGGGCACCCCCCCAGGGGCACCTTGCCATTCCCCCTTACGTCACTCAACATGTAGTTCCCTCCCTGCTCTCAATTCATTTGTAGTGTAATTCTTCTTCTTCATGTGCCACTTCTGAGCTCTACCTGCATACAGTGGCTGGCTTCTTCACTGTTATTCTAGCCTTCCTGGTGTTTCCAAGCAGATGAAATGACAAAGCCAGTACTTGCAAAATGGTTGGTCCAGGAGTGAAGAAAGCAGCTACACACATCAAGGAAAGGCAGAAGCAATGATGGGGCCAACCCAAAACCTAGAGCCAACGTCCCAAAATAAAGCAGTCTCACTCTTGTTCTGGTATGACATCACTGGAGAAGGGAAGCAGCAGGACACACAGCATGTTTTCTGAGTGAAAAGTTCAATGTTTTTTTTTTAATTTAACTTTCGACTTATATACCGCTCAAACCCCGAAGGGTCTCTGAGCGGTTTACATATGATTTTTTTATAGTACCTATTTAGGGCCACATTAACAGGAGAAGTGACTACCTACCAGCACCCAGGCAGAAGAGCGGGCTCTTGTTGTTGTTGTTTCGGCTCTTATTCCGGCAGGCTTTGGGTGTTGATGTTTTTTTCCCGCATTCTCCCTCCTGGCGCCTTGGAGCTGGTCTTAGTTCAGCGGCCTCCTCCGGCGGCCTCCTCCTAGTGCACAGCCATGCGCTGGCCACAGCCTCGGCTTCGTCCTGCCGGCTCTGCCGCACCGCGCCACCACGTCACCATGCCCCGTAACTCCACCTCCGTCCAGGCTCCATTGCTTACATGCTCACCGTCCCGCCGTCACTGTTTCGCCGTCGCCGCCACCGCCTGCTGCATGCCCCAAGGAGGAGGGTGCCCCCTGCCCCTAGGGCAGGTACCCAATTTGTCTACTCACAATTATGCTTATGCTTACGCTTTCGAGCCGCTGGGTGGGCGGGAGCTGGGACTAAGGCCGGGAGCTCACCCCAGCCGCGGTGGGTCTCGAACAGCCTTAATGGCTGTTCACTGATATTACAGCAGGCATTTTACTGCCTGTGCCACTGCAGTATGACAAAAGTTATTTAAAAACAAGGAGTCGCAACTGGACCAAGCAGCATCACAGTGGATATACACAGCCCACAGAAGTGACAATGTGGCAGTGACCAGAAAGGGTGAATGGATTCACACTCCTACTGCTTGAGCCAATGGTGGTGGCAGTGGAAAGTGCAATCCAGTCACAGCCGACTTATGGCAGTCCTGTAGGGTTTTCAAGGCAAGAGACATTCACGGGTGGTTTGCCGTAACAACCTTTGACTTCCTCAGTGGTCTTCCATCCAAATACTAACCAGTGCTGATCCTGCTTAGCTTCCAAGACTGGAGGAGATTGGGCTAGCCTTGGCCATCCAGATCAACGTAGAGAGCCAGTGTGGTGTAGTGGTTAAGCGCAGCAGGCTCTAATCTGAAAACCAGGTTTGATTCCCCACTCTTTCACATGCAGCCAGCTGGGTGACCTTGGGT
>NW_015163635.1:288788-308432 GCF_001447785.1 Gekko japonicus | reverse complement strand
TTACCCAGCTGGCTGCATGTGGAGGAGTGGGGAAACAAACCTGGTTCTCCAGATTAGAGCCCGCCACTCTTAATGACTACACCAAACTGGCTCAATGACTTTCTGTACATTAATGAAGAGTGTGTTCCACATTAAAAATTAATACCACAGTCCGTGCAACCTCTAATGGGATCATCTTCTGGCTAGGTTACATTTTTATTTATCTTATGTGGCAATTCTGACCAATTACAAAGTTTCCCAGTTAGGAACAGGGCAGGGTCAGTGGTTGCATGCAGGGCCGGCTTGCCTGCTAGGCAAACTAGGCCTTCGCCTAGAGCGCGAGCCGGCCATTAGGGGCGGGGGCGGCCGCCGGCAGCCTCTCAGCCACAGCCAGGCCCGGGCAAGAAGGGTGGGGAAAAAGGGGGCCGAGGGGAGCGCTGTCTGGGCCCGGTGAGGCAGGCAGGCAGGGAGCCTATCCGCGAGGCCACCTGCCCAATCAGCGCCCCCAGGAGGAAATCCCGCATGCGGCTGCGGGAATCCCCGGAGGCCTCTTGTCGTCACCTGCAGCCCGGCTGGGCAAGAAGGGCGAGGAGAAGGGGGCCGAGGGAGCGCTGCCACAGCAAGTGCAATGAGCACTCCACAGTGGTGGTGGTGGAGGCGGCGGCAGCGTCCAGTCCCCGTGAGCCCGCTGGGTGAGCGAGCGTGGGGAGGGGACCCAGGGGCGCCAGGAGGAGGAGGAGGAGAGTTGGCCGCACTGACCTTCTTCTTCTCGTCCCTCCTGATGCGGCTGAAGAAGACAGGAGGGTGCCCCCTGCCCCTAGGGCAGGTACCCAATTTGTCTACTCACAATTATGCTTATGCTTACGCTTTCGAGCCGCTGGGTGGGCGGGAGCTGGGACTAAGGCCGGGAGCTCACCCCAGCCGCGGTGGGTCTCGAACAGCCTTAATGGCTGTTCACTGATATTACAGCAGGCATTTTACTGCCTGTGCCACTGCAGTATGACAAAAGTTATTTAAAAACAAGGAGTCGCAACTGGACCAAGCAGCATCACAGTGGATATACACAGCCCACAGAAGTGACAATGTGGCAGTGACCAGAAAGGGTGAATGGATTCACACTCCTACTGCTTGAGCCAATGGTGGTGGTGGTGGAAAGTGCCATCCAGTCACAGCCGACTTATGGCAGTCCTGTAGGGTTTTCAAGGCAAGAGACATTCACAGGTGGTTTGCCGTAACAACCTTTGACTTCCTCAGTGGTCTTCCATCCAAATACTAACCAGTGCTGATCCTGCTTAGCTTCCAAGACTGGAGGAGAAGGAGGAGGAGGAGAGGGCGGCCGGGCCGGGGGGGAGAGGGGGTTGGCCGGCCAACGACATGGCAGACTCGGGGCCCACTTTCTGGAATTGCCCGCTTCCCCCCTTGCAATGAACAGAAAGGTGAGCGCTGGTCACGGTGGGCCTGCCATCCCGAGAAGTGCAGCGTGTGCGGCCTTCCTCCGAGGGCGGTTCTGCTGCCATGCATCTGGACTGCGGTTGATCACACCGAAGTGCCTCCAACAAAAGCCACCTTCTGATGGGCCTGTCTCGTTTATTTATTATGGCACAATTGCTTAAAGACAATACGGGTCGCTCCCACCCTTGGTGAACTCAGTGGGTGCTTGGAGCGGCGGGGTGTGTGTGTGTGCGCGCCGGGGGTGGGGACTTTAATGGGTCTGGTCTGGGGGGATATTGGGGGGGGTTTCCAGGCTCATCTTTGTTCCTGTAATCAGTCAGCTCCCCCCCGGATTCACGAGTCTCCATTCCCTGCCTTAGCGGATCTTCTAACAAGCTTGCTGTCTCGCCGAAACATCCGGGCCGATCCAGCCCGAGGAGGAGAAGAGGTCTGTAGCTTCCCTGCTGCGGGGAAGACAACCCAGAGCTCCCCGACGAGGGTGCGCCAACGGGCAGCCCGAGGAGGAGAAGAGGTCTGTAGCTTCCCTGCTGCGGGGAAGACAACCCAGAGCTTCCTGATGAGGGTGCGCCAACGGGTCCTTGGGGCTCCACTGCCGACTTATCTGAAGGACTATGAGTGTAAATACTGTTGGAATAACTGATGTACAAAGGTTGATTGCATGTATGTAAATAATAAAACAATTGGGATGATGGCTTAACTTACCCCATCCCCCCTGTACTGTATTGAAATGATTACATGAATCACCTCATAGGACTCCCATGTTAAGCTTCGAGCCAGACCAGGGCTCCTCTGAGCGAACTTCCTATTGGTCGCTTCGTAACAGCGACCAATCAGAACGATACCATTCCCTAGGAGGGAAAGACTCCCATTGGTCCTTAACTAAGCAATCTCATTGGTTGTTAATTGTAAATAGGCGTGGCTACATTAGCCCGGTTATGTTTAAAAGGAGCATAAGCTCCCACTGTTTTCTGTTCTGGTTTCTTACTGAGTTAGTGCTTGCTCGTTACTTCCAATAAAGCTGAATCACTTGCTGAATCACTCTAAGAGTCCTTTGTTAGCGCGATCTAACAATTGGCGACGAAGGTGGGATGTTAGAGCAGGTAGGCAGCCCTGCGGACATCCACACTTCGGACTCGGAAGAAAGCGAGCAGAGCACAGCAGCCGATCCGGCGGAGGCGCCACCAGCTCCGGTGCCCAAGTCTCCCACGATGGCTGGAAGCCAGAAGTTCGAGTGCTTCGAACCCTCCTCAGAAGACTGGGACTCCTACCTGTCCAGGTTCGAGTTCCATCTGGAGACACACGACATTACAGACGAGGCCAAGAAACGGGCGTGCCTCCTGAGTTCCTGCGGGAAGGGGACCTTCGACATAGCCAGGTCGTTGGTGGCCCCAACTGATATAAAGACTGTCACCTACGCTGACATCACGGAGAAGCTTAAGGCTCACTATTCTCCACAACCGTCGGAGATCGCCTGCCGGCACGCTTTTTACAAGCGGAACCAGGCCGGAGGCGAGACCATCGCAGATTTCGTGGCGGCCCTTCGCAAAGCCGCACGGCCATGTAATTTCCACAACGTGGAGGAAGCCCTCAGAGACCGTCTCGTCTGCGGTCTCAAAGATGAAAGGCTGCAACAGAGGCTGTTCGCCCGCACCACCCTGACCTGGGCAGTGGCCTACGAAGAGGCCGTGGCCGCGGAAGCAGCGGAGAAGTCCACGAAGGAGGTCCGCCAGCGGGTGGCAGAGCCCAGTATACACGCTCAACGAGACAGCGAGGGCGAAGACGCGGATGATGACGTCAACGCGGTTCGAGGCAAGCGGACCCCAGCGAAGACTACCAACGTCAAGCCTTGCTCCGGTTGTGGCGGGAAACACCAGCGCGACTCCTGTTGGGCTCGTGATGTCGACTGCAGAGCGTGTGGGCGGCGTGGTCATCTGGCCAGAGTCTGCAGATCAGCGAAGAAGGATCCCTCAACTAACAACCGGTCAGCGCAGAGGGGCACTCCAGTCAGCACCCAAGGCAAGACCCGTTCCTCAGCATCGGAAGCAAGCTGCCAGTTGACGGCGACCTTGTCGAGCGCATCGGCCGTAAATCGCACCAGCAGCCAGGGCAAGATCACCGTGACTCCACTCCTCGACGGCCGACCCTGTACAATGGAGGTGGACTCAGGATCGTCCGTGACGGTGATTTCTGCCGCGTCCTGGCGCCAGTTGTTCCCGAACCGAAGCCGGCGGCGGCTCCAGCCTGCGGGAACCAGAGTGTCCGACTTCCAGGGCAACCGAATTCCCTTGGCCGGACGGGACTCTGTTACTGTTGAGTATAAGGGGAAATGTGTTAAACTGTCATTCCTGATTGCAGAGGGAGACCGGGTTAACCTGCTAGGGTTAGATTGGTTTGAGCCATTGGGCATTGGTATTTCTGGGATTAACAGGATGTCTGAAAATAAATGGGGCATGCTGTACGACCTGTTCCCTGATGTATTTGCCGAAGGGTTGGGGAGGTACAAGGGCCCCCCGGTTGCGTTTGACTTAGATCCGTCAGTCAAACCTATTAGGTTGAAGTATCGGAAAGTACCTGTGTCTCTCAAACATAAGGTGGAAAAAGAGATTGACAAACTAGTTGAGCAAGGGGTTTTAGAGCCAGTACCATACAGCAAATGGGAGACCCCGATCGTAACCCCTGTCAAATCAGATGGGTCCATACGACTATGCGCCGATTACAAATGTACGATTAACAAGGCGCTGCAGCAACATTCGTACCCGGTCCCGGTAATAAGCCACATTTTGGCTTCCCTGGGGGGTGGCAAGATTTTCGCCAAATTTGACCTGGCCCAGGCATACCAGCAGTTGCCTGTCACCCCGGAGGCTGCCGAGGCCCAAACAATTGTAACCCACCAAGGGGCTTTTAAAGTGAACAGGCTGCACCTGGCCCATTTTGATGAGACATTACCGGTGGTTTTGGCATGCGATGCCTCGCCTTACGGGGTCGGGGCTGTGTTGGCTCACCGTTTGGCCGACGGCAGGGAGGTCCCGGTCGCTTATTACTCTCGAACCCTTTCTGCGGCGGAGCGGAACTACGCCCAGATCGACCGGGAGGGTCTCGCAATTGTGGCCGGGGTCAAGAAGTTCCACGACTACATATACGGCAGGCCGTTCACCATTGTCACAGACCATCGCCCGCTCCTCGGCCTCTTCGCGCCCGACCGCCGGACGCCGCAGGTTCTCTCGCCGCGAGTCCTAAGGTGGACTATTTTCCTCGCTGGCTACAATTATCTGCTCCTGCACCGCCCCGGGAAAGCCATGGGCCACGCGGACGCTCTTAGCCGCCTCCCACTACCTGAGGTGGTTGAGGACCCGGCCCCAGCCTTCCGGGTCCTTCAGCTGGAGGGCCTGCCGGAGGCCCCGTTGCAAGCGCGGGACATTGCCCGCCGCTCGGCTCGGGACCCCGTGGTATCCCGGGTTCTGGGCTGGGTGGTGAGGGGGTGGCCTGAGAAGACAGACCCTGAGTTCGCGGCGTATGCTACCCGGCGGGACGAACTTTCTGCACACAAGGGATGCCTGCTATGGGGAGACAGGGTCGTGGTCCCACACGCATTACGCCAGAGGGTCCTCCAGGCACTGCATGAAGCTCACCCGGGCATCGTCCGGATGAAAGGGCTGGCAAGAAGCTACGTCTGGTGGCCCGGCATCGACGCAGAGGTGGAAGCATGGGTCAAGCGTTGTCAGCCCTGCCAGGCGGTGAGACCCAGCCCACCGGGGGCACCAGCGCAGGCGTGGGAATCCACCCGTACCCCGTGGTCCCGGCTCCATATAGACTTCGCAGGGCCATTCCAGGGACGGCTGTTCCTGGTCACGGTGGATTCCTACTCAAAGTGGCTGGAAATAAGCCCCGTGGCTGCAACGTCCGCAAAAGCCACCATCCGCGCCCTACGAGGACTCTTTGCCACACACGGGCTGCCGGACACCATCGTGTCGGACAACGGGACGGCTTTTACGTCCGAGGAATTCCAGCAGTTCCTCAGCAGCAACTTGATCCGACATGTCCGGTCAGCGCCGTTCCACCCCGCAACCAACGGCCAAGCGGAGCGAATGGTCCGAACCGCAAAGGAGGCCTTGAGCCGGATGGTGGAAGGGGAATGGGAATGCCGCATCGCCAGATTCCTCCTGACCCAGCACACGACTCCCAACCCTGTCAGCGGAAGGTGCCCAGCAGAACTACTGATGGGTCGAAAGCCAACGATCCTTTTGGACCGCCTGCACCCCGACCGGGCCCCCGACCAAAGAAACGCAGTCGAGCAGAGGGAAGCACCAAGGGGGTTCTTCCCAGAGGACCCGGTTCTCGCCAGAAACTTCGGCCGCGGTCCGGAGTGGATTGCGGGCCGCATACTCCGGCCCCTGGGTACCGTGATGTACGAGGTATCCATGGAGTGCGGGCAGATATGGAGAAGGCACATCGACCAGCTCAGACAGCGAGTGCTACCGGAGTCCCAGACTGAGGAAGAGACGAGACAGCAGACGGAACCTAGAGAGACCACACCCGAGGCGACTGCACAGGACTTGCCAGCCGAGGAGCACCCGGCACAGGGCCCCACGGCCCCAGCTTCGGTCGAGGAAAACCCCGTTCCGGAGGCGGCGGAAGCAGGAGCACCAGCTCCCTCGTCAGAACCCGGCCCTGAGGTCGGAATTCCGGAAGCACGAGGGGCCACCCCTCGACGGTCAGCTAGAGTACGACGGTCCCCATCGTACTTAAAGGACTACGTGACTTAGGGGAGGGCCCGGACTATGGGGGGAGGGATGTTGTGTCCGCTGACCGCCACCGGAGGTCAGCGCACACTCCTGAGCTTCAGTCCGGCACAACAATGGGACTAGGATTCTAGTCCCTCCACTGGGGGGAACCAATGGGACCTTGGCGGGAGATTCAAACCCACCAATGGGACCAGGGGAAGCCCCTGGACTGTGTATATAGTTGGCCTGCCGGCCGTTAGTCTTTAGTCTTGTTGTGTACCAGTAAAGCCATGCTGATCACTACATCAGTTTCCGTGCTTTCTTTACGCGTCTAACCCACTACACTTCACCCCCCCAGCCGCAGCCAGCCTTTGGTCAAGGGGGCGCCTTGGACGGCAGGCGGCAAGGGGCCGTCCTACTAAGCGAGGAGCAGCCTTGAAATGGTGTGGGGGGGTGCGGGAGGGGGGAGAAGAGCCACGCTTAAACCAGGGCCTGCCAGCCAGGCGGCTCAATCTTGTTGGAGGGCCTCCCCCCATCCCCCCCGCAGCGCTCCCCTCGGCCCCATTATGGAGGAGAGGCACGTAGCGAGCGAGCGGCCCGACGGAACTTTCACCGGCAGGAGCAGCCAAAGAGCCCTGGAGCCCTATGGTCTCCAGGCCCCGCCGGGAGGTTGGCATCTGCGCTCGCCTAGAGCGCAGGACAACCTCGGGCCGGCCCTGGTTGCATGGCTTGTGGTTGTACAGTAACCAGCTCCCAGGCATGATTGAGGTAAGCAGGAACCTGCCATTCTTGGCTGGTAAGGAGGAGCAAAGCGTAATGTCAGGCCTGCAGAATGCTTTTGCATAGCACAGTCTAATGTTGATAGCTTTCCCCTATACAATCCAAAGCTTGTGTAGCTGGTTGAGATGTCAGAACTCTCGTAAAACTATTATCTCAATGATTCTCCCTTAGACAGCAAAGTCATTTCAAGGTAGAAGGACTGACACTCCAAAATACATTCTGACAAAGAAAGCTAAACATGCATAACCAAGTAGGCACACACAAAAACTCTCACCCAATAGGACTTTCTAGTACACTGCTGACAAAGGCTCTGGGACAAGCATGATGCTTCTCACATTCATTTAGTATCTTACTTTGATCATGAATATGAATCTTGCGCAAGGCTTCATACAAGTGAATATTGTCTAGGTTCTTCTGGAAGCCTGTTGTGCTTTTTGCATAATCTCAGGGCTAGCTTTTTGGCAACTTACATAGTTTCTCATAAACAATTACTTTTCCTGACAACAGAAGCTCATATATTCAAGTACAGCTGCCCAAAACATTTGTAAAGTTTAAATACAATGGTAGCTTTGCATACAATTGGATCACATACCTGGTTTGCTTTGAAATCACTTTCTGGAAAACTGCACATGTTGGTTTATAGTATTTGTGCCATACAATGCAGATTTCTTGGTACCGAACTAAAAGTTTCAGAACAGCTCTCAGCCCTTGAACAAAGCTGAAAAAAACTGGTTTCCCAGCTAACTCCCATACATAGATAGTGAGGAGCTCCATAGCATAGGAAGAGGGAAGCCTGCGAAACCTAAACATTCAAAGAGGCCAGATTTAGCTTCAAAGAAGGAGCAGCCACAGGAAATTGTTACAAAGTTGCACGTCAAATGTTATAAAGCCTCAGTAAAGCTCCATTTTTGCCTGCCTTTTGATTTGCTATCCATTCCTTTCCTGGAAGAGTTTCCAGTGATAAAGTGACACACAGAGCTCTTAATGGGGCCTTTCACCTCTCATACATTATAAAAGAACGGTAGCATATACTAAGTGATTAAAATGCGAGTGGTCAGTTATATATACTGATGGAGACTGTACTGTGCTTGATAAATTATTCTTCCTCCCACCCCCCATTACTCACCCAGATACCTTTAGTTTAACAATTACAAGTTTATTGTTACTTTCAAATAGATGTAAAAAGTCATTTTAGTTATCAGATATTATAATGTGTCCCTAATATTTACAGCTAAGTTGGATCACAGTTTCTTTCAGAGTGTTACAGTGTCACAATACACACTCAACAGACAAATACCCAATGGGACTTCTGGTTTTGGCAGGCTGATGGCGGCCGCATCTCCAGGGAGCTCCTGGGGGGTGATCTGCGAACCAGCACAATGAGACAGGGTGTGAATGTCCATGCCCCCCTGGGACTCTTGCGATGGGTCCCTTGCCATGGGGCGCTGAGGGTCACCTCTTTGCTGGCATGCTACTGGCAGATTGAGGCTTCCTTTGCCCCAAAGGTCTCTGCGCTGTGTTCCCGAATGGGACTAAGCTACGCACACCGGGACAAGCGCTTGGAGGTACAGCGTTGAAATCGTTACCATAGACTCTTTCAGGCTGGATGTTAAGCCTTTGCCCCCTGCTGGCAAAAATGAGGTACTTCACAAGAACTGTGCTATATATTGGCTGTTATTTTCAAGGGACTGTGTTAACATTGGAGAAGCGACTAGCCTTTGATCACAGGGACTTCCAATATTCAAGAGGAGAGTCTAATGAGTAGATTCAAGTGGTGGGGTCTGTACGCAGACGTTAAAGTGAAGCTGAAAGCAAAGGGGTATGCCATGGACATCTCCAAAATAAGTCTGATGGGCAAAAGGGCAGATAGACTTTCTATATGTTTGGTTTCCAAAAACAACAAATGGAATGATTCTCTAAGACTGAAGGCAAGAATTCAAGCAGATAATAGTCCTTGAAAAAGAAAAAGGGACTTTGTTTTGAGATGACCAATTCCAGTTCCAGCAAGACAAGGCCACAGGGAAAGTGCTCAAGAAGAAAGAAGATTACAGCGTGGGAAGAGAAACTGTCTGTGTTACAACTACTGAGGGAAATTTAATTATTAATTTGCTTTAAATGAAGGAGGGAAAAACAATTGTAAAATAAGATGCCACTGTTCTCTGAAATTTGAGTTTAAGTCAGTGAGCAATTCTCCTGGAATGCTCTTTATAAAGTCAGATTTGATGGTTTGTTAACACAATTGATGATGATGATTGACCACTCTCAATGTTAAGAAAAGCAACTTTTATATTGTTAAGCTAATACTTTTATAAGCAGTATATGACCTCCAACTCTTGGGTTTTTAGTGGGTTTTCTTTCCTTTCTTCTATAATTTGTAGATCTCCCTAATTTCATTGTAGTTTTTAGAAAATGCAAATTAAAAAATCCCCTACGGGGGGCTATAAAAAATACACACTCAACAGACAAATACCCAAGGGACAGGCCACTTTGCTATGGTGAGCAAGGAGATTGCTTTTATGCCTCAATAAGATCTCTTCCTTTTACTGTTCCCTTTAACCCAAGAGATGAATACCAGCACTGTGGACTTTTATCTCTTCAGTTCCCCATACTTTCCCAGTCCAATTCACCTTAGGACTCAACCCTGGAGACCAGGTTAGCTTACTGCTGCATCCTACCCTGATCCAGTACCTCATGTCCTATCTCCCTGAGACAGCCTTCTTTCCTTAATCCAGGATATCTAAATCCATCCTTTCCCTGTTAAGCCCTGTCTCTGTATTTCTTCACTTGCCATGTCCTGTCCAAAGTGCTAACAGCCTTTCTCTGTCTCTAAAATTCCTCCCTCCCCACCTTCCTGTAAGGTTCCACAGCCTCCCATTGGTTTGAAGTCACTGGGAATGAGCATACTGCCCCTGTAGACAGGGATTCGCTGTGATGCCTGGAGGGCAGCACTAAAGGCCATCCATCACAGGCATCCAGGAATGAATCTGCTGTATATACTATATATTCAAGACAATCCATTTTCCCCAGCTATTTATGCCTTCTGGTTTCAGAATTTTTTTTTTGATAAATGGTGCAGGAGAAGGAAGGACTTGGAAAAGAATCAGAACTATATAGGTCACATTATTCTCTGCTGTATCTTTGGAAAATGTGATGGTCTGGAGCTTGAAGAAGCAGAGTCAGTTGTATCTGTATACTAGCAACTTACTTGTTTTCCTCTGTTGGTTTTGCAAAAGAGGTTCTGAACCAATGCTTGACTAAGCGCATGAGGTTCTTTACCCTCTCCGTTGATGCCTTGATAAATGCAACTTGGTACTTCAGCAGAGCCATGGAGTACAGCTGGATTTTATCACTGTCATTGCAGAGATAGACTTTGTGGTAAAAACTCTCTTTTAAATCTGTTGACACCAAGGAAGAGGTAAGACTAATGACACGACTTTACCCTTTGTTATCTTCATATCTTAACTAAAACTAAACCCTATGCTTGTGAGCTCCTGGAAATATTGTCACTGTCTGGATGAAAATAAATTTAGCACTTCACAAGTGTCTTGAGGCAGAACTCCCCCCAAAAAACACCAGTCTCCTCTTACCTGTCAATAAGGCAGGTCCTAAGGTGTCATAACAAGGCATTATGTCAAAGGAATGGCCATGGTGAGCTTTGCAACACTTAAAATAAAGCCTCAAGGAAAATGGAGTTCTTTTTCCAAAGATTAACCTAAAAGAAGTGGAAGACAACATCTGTAGAATCTTGTTCCCCTTCGGGCTTTTATACCAAGAGCTTTACAGTAGAGAAATTTTTTAAAAAAATAAAGCCAAGTAGTGTTTTACACCCTATGATCTAACTGTACTAGGGACCACTCTGTTTTCTCATTCCTATCATTAGAAAATCCCTGTCACAGTTTTGCCCTTAATTTTGCCTTTTGGAGATTAAAAAAAAAAAAACTTTAATGGAAATTGCTGGAGTTGTCATTCATCATGATTCAGCTGCCTCCCTGGGATCTTTAAAACTTAACTCTCGGGAGGGGGGGAGAGACATCTGCACACTCACATATGCCATTGTCTGAACACACCACCATGCACTGACAGCTCCCAATTACATGAGCTGCTGTTTCTGCAGTATATTTTTTAACTGCTGATTTCCTATTGTAGGAAAATTATGTTTTTCTAATATAACCACAAGAACAAATACTCTGATTTTTAAGCTGATGAGAGACAGGAAACTGCAGAGTAAATGAGCACAGCATACCAAAGGTAAAGTAGAGGCTTCAGCAGTGGCTTATAGAGAGAGTCAGGTACCTGCACTATGAAAACAGATGTTATAAGCATGTCTCAACTTTTGTTTGAAATGCTGATGGGTATGACACAAAAGAAGCTCTATTAAAACCTGTTGTTCCATGATGATTTTAGCAACTTTTTCACTAAGTCTTCTAGTACCGCTGGTGTTTTTCTTTTGCAGTCTTCCAGACTTTTAAAGGCATCACTAAAAAGAACTATGTCCACATCAGACCAGTCTTGTAAATCAGTGCCTTTTATATAGGAACCACCCTGTTGCACAGAATATCATTAGAAAGATGGTTAGTATCCAGTCCTAATCTACTCAGCCTCAAGTTTCCCTCTACAATGCAGAACCATCTATATGTCAATCACTCACAAATCAACTCTCTCTCTCTCTCTCTCTCTCACACACACACACACACATGGCCCACAAACTGAGAGCAGGTATACCAGAGTTAGTGTTTACATAGCAAATTACTATAGAGGATTCAAGGAACATGAGACAAGCTCCACACTCAAGAGTCATTAACTAATAAGGCTTGAAGCAAAATCCTCATATCAGAACATTCAGTTCACTGCATTATTTTTCTTTACACAGAAATGATGCTTTCCATCATCTCAGTGACCACGTGTGAAGTAGCCCTAAAAGCATGTGTTCTGATTAAAGGATATCAGTGCCTGCCACATCTAGAGAAGATGGGGGAGACACCAGATTTCCGTTGTGAAAATATCCTTAATGACCCTGACTCTTCTGCATATCCAGTGCATTTGACTTTAAAAATCCCATACGTTTTATAAATCTGTGTACCTCTTTCTTGACCCCAGTAAAGTTATTTGTTCCTGGGAAGGTTTTGGAGACACTTACACCTTTGTATGAAAAAAATTTATGCTTTACTGGATTCTTAAGTGAGATGTATATGTATGACTAATTTAAAGTAACCTATTGTGACAGACTGTGCTTTGAAAGCTCATAAGCTCTGCATAAACACGGGATGGACTGTGAAGGGTTAATGCCTCACAGAGCCAGAGAGCCTTTGAGTGACAGACTGTTTCAACAGATTTCATTGGATAGTGTCAGTTGAGAAGAAAGTGTTGGGAACTGACTGCTGAAGAGAACTGAGTTTAGCACTGGCTGAGGACTGGGAAGGTGGCAAAGAGAAGTGGGAGGATCAAGGAAGATTCCTATTTGGGCCATAAAAAGGGACATAACTTCTAGTTTAGAGAAGTAATTCCATGTCCAGTTGTAAAGGGAGATAGCTCAAAGAGAAGAGTGATCCCTGGTTTGTTTAGAGAAGGATTTTTGGTTACTTGGCAGTATATTCCCTGCCTTCTGAAACCTGAAGAGTCAGTTAAACTCCAGAACATATACTGGAGTGTTTAGCCGACACTGAAATCAAAGCCTTTCATCCCAAAGATTGTAAGACTTTGTGAGAAGCTTAAAACTCTTACTTGCTGCAAACCTGTGACATTACTAAATTACCTCAGAGTTATTATTGATTCACCTCAGACATTTTACCCCTGATTTCTTCTGACCTTCCCCCCTCTCTGTTGAACAAAATATTTTGTTAATTTTTGAACTTTCAAAAGACTCTTGTGTGCCATTTTCAGAAGTATAAATTCAAGGAGGTGACCTTGTCTCTTCCCTCAAGCCCCTGGGCATTACAGCAGAGTATCCTGCCACTATAGAATCAATGCAGTTGGAGGAACTGCCAGGCTGCAGGATTTGTGCAGGGAGAGATAGCTGTATGGCCATTAATCTTGAAAAAAATCAACCATATATCTTCCAGGATGTACACAGTCCCTGAAAGATTTGCTAATTCAAAGCAAAACAAAAAATGGCAGAATATTCTACAGGCATTGTTACCGATCAGAACAGCCTTAGTTATATCCATCAATTTACAATAAAAAGTCAGGCTACATGGACACCACACAAAAAGCAGCATGGTGCCAGGCCTCTAAAAAAGTTCACACAATGGCAGGGACATAGGGGAGGATGCAGAAAAGGAACTGTATTGCTCATTAGTAATGTTGTCATGAAAGTTTGAATGTCATACTCATGAAGCTACATTCCTCACATCAATCTCAACAGCAATAAATGTACTCTGGGCATGATCAGTCTACTATTAGGCAGGCTGAGAGGGTGGCCTGAACAGTGTGGCAGATTCAAGACTAGCAATAAATTCGTCAGTTTAGTTTTGGACTTTAAAAAAATCAGTCAAGGCCTCAGGCACCAAAATGCATCAGAAAAAGATTTGTATTTTTTCCAAGGTGCAAAATATTGTACTTTGAGTGCTCAGAAAATTAGATATTCCTACAACAAAAACACAGCTTTAGGAGTAGGTATGTGGATTGTGTGTAACAAATGTCCATTTATTTCACACAAAAAATGATGAGGACAGAAATGGAACACCATAGATTGGATCTAGCCAGCTTTTTCACTCAATCTCCCTTGTTACTACAGCCCCTATTGATCTAGGGTTGCCAAACTCCAGGGGCTCAGAGATTTCCTGGAACTGCAACTAATCTCCAAAGTACAGATATCATTCCTCTGGTTGCTTTGGAAGGTGAACTCTATGCCATTTTACCCTAGCTTTTGTACATGCATTTCCTATGTTTGGCAGCCCAGCCATTATTTGTTGGTCAAAGATGAAAAAGCAGAAAAGTCTTTGGATCCAACTCTATCTACAGTATTCCAGGCAATTCTTCTTTATGGAGATCATGGTATTATGACAAGTTCCAAGTAGGATATGTATCATCGCTACCTTGCTAACATGAGTTACTGGCAATGGAAATACTTCTTTGATCAAAGCAATAATTCCATCTACTTCTGATGCACAGGCTATCCTTAGGACTGAGATGGGTTGGAGCTTTGCCTCCAAAAACTTCTCTACTTCCAGTGGTGTTTTATACTTTAAGATGCTTTCAGGTTTAAATCCCATGGACATCTGAGCTGTAAAGAAAGAAATAAGGGCAAATTAGAGATTCTGCCTAAGAGGAACTGTTATTACCCAAGCTGGACCCAGAGAAGGGGGAATTAGCTTGAAGAGAAGAGAAGAGATTGGATTTATACCCCACCCTTCACTACCCAAAGGAGTCTCAGAGTGGCTTACTAACTCCTTTCCTTTCCCCTCCCCACAACAAACACCCTGTGAGGTAGGTGGGGCTGAGAGAGCTCTGACAGAAACTGCTCTTTTTCAAGAACAGCTGTGCCAGAACTACAGCTTGCCCAAGGTCATCCAGCCAGTGCAAGTGGAGGAGTGGGGAATCAAACCCGGTTCTCCCAGATTAGAGTCCACACACTTAACCACTACACCAAACAGACAGGAATAATGCCAGACCTTGTAGTCTGTGTATACCAGGGAGTCTCATTTTGAAGAATAATAGCCAGCTTTGAAATCAAAGTTCAGCATCAGTAACCTGATTTCAGTCACTGGACTCAGTAAGAGAACACGCAAAGCTGTGTATGAATGAACGCTAAGCAAACAATTACTAGCCAATAGTATACAGATTATATATTGTATTACAACACTTTCAGGAAGAATGCACTAAGTTGCACAACCAGTTTTTCCAACATGGTTATCCCCGACAGGTGGTTATCAGGGCCTATAGACATGCACACTCTGTGCAACAAGCTAGCTAATTTAAAGGAACAGTTTCCAAGAAAAAGACTAACATTTTTTGTGCCATTGACTACACACCGTTGGCTTACTCTATTCGTAATATTATTCTAAAACATTGGCATATCTTCAATGATGTTCCAGGCTGTGAATATAAACCTTACATAGGCTTCCGTAAAACTAATAGCACACAGAACACTCTTATATGGGCAGATATGATTTCTCATTATGTTTTTAGGCCAGCCATCACAGGACCTCATAAATGTCTTAGGTGCTCCATTTGTGCTCACTCATGGGAAACTAAGACTTTAGATTTCCCTATTGTTAATTCCAAAAGTGAAAGTAATTTTTTTCTAACTGTACTACTAAGCAGATTGTGTACCTTTTACAATGTCCTTGTGAATTAAATTATGTATGTCAACTCAATCACTTAGAACTCGGATCACAGAACACAAATCCCACATCAAACACAAATATATCGATGTGCCCTTGGTCCAGCATTTCCTGGACAAAGGCCATAGCAGTGAGGATTTTAGATTCTTAGTACTGGAAATTGTTGTAACCATTCGGTATAACAAAACTGATGTTCACAAGCAACTATTACAACATGAAGCCTTTTGGATATATAGGCTCAAAATGTATCATCATCATGGGCTTAACCTTTCCATGGAGCTTTCATGCTTCTTATAGACATTTTTTAGGGACATTCTGTCAATAATATTTTCCACATAGTCTTTCCGTGTAGATAGCCCATTAAAATACTTTAAAATATTTTGTAATTATTTTCTATCTCTAGTCCAGCATTCAGTAAGTTTTAACAGAATATCTAAAGATACATGTCTCTGGAATACCGTGACTTTTCCTTTGACTCTGATGAATGGGATGGCCCAACTTTAGATTTCTGATATGCCTTGCAAACTCACATAAGAATTTGTTCTTCATGTATGAAGACTGTTGGTGAGTGTTTTGACTGTTTGTATATGTTCCAGGCTATTTGAATTCAACACATGATATTAATGTTTATTGTTCTATTTTTATATATTTATTAACTGTATACATACTTGTTCAACAAACAGAAAAATGGTTTTTGCAGATAATTTTAAATAATATATAAAAACAGTAAAACTCTTAAAATTGATTAAAATTGTTTAAAATTATTTAAAAGCATATATCTGTAACTATAAGAATTTGTTTTGTTAGTTTGAAACTATACATCAGTCCTGTTTAGAAGAAGACTCACAAAACGAATACATTATCTGGAAATTTTGTCATTTTACAGTTTTGAACCTTTGTTGTACATTACACTATATTTGTACTAACTGAAATTTTATTGTAATTTGTATACAATTGGCTAGTAATTGTTTACTTAGCATCCATACACAGCTTTGCGTGTTCTCTTTCTTATTATTTATTAGTGGCTGTGGCTCTCTGTTTTTTTGAGTCACTGGACTCAGGCATTGCATCTGAATAAGAAGGCTCTAGTACACAAAAGCTTATGCTGGAATAAAATTTTGTTAGTCTTCTGGGTGCCACTAGATTCCTTTTCATTTGTGTTAAAATACACTAACACAAGTACTTATTTGGAAGGGAAGAGTTCACAAAACTGCCAGCTCTATTTGATACAATCAATACAAGTTTCCTCACAAACTAGCTAGTTCTCTTCCTTCCATGTTCAGTTTTTAAAACTGCAGTTTCTTTGTCTCTCAGACTTATTTCTAGACATCTGTTTTATGGAACAGAAATATTCCAAGTTGAGGTAGGTATCCTAACTACCATGAACTACCTGAAGCATGATAGGATTGCATGAGAATTCTGAAAGTGCCTTATACATCTTAGTGAGAGAGTTGGGAATTCTTCAAAATTGTTTTGTTTTTTTTTAAATCAGGGAATTCTTCAAAATTGTATGAAGTAAAGTCTTAGGAGAATGTAGAAGAAAAGTTCCAAATACTGGCAGAATTATTTTATAAAGCTTGAAGGGATCTGCAATAAAGAAAATGTTTCAGAGCATATTTATTTCATTTTTTAAAAATCCCCCCTCCTCCTTACATAGGCTTCCGTAAAACTCATGTCAGCATAGATTTTCTTCTTCCCATGTTTTATCATCAAAGTACCCCTTTGAGGCAGGTTAGGCTGAGAAAGAATGACTGCCTGAAGGCCACCCAGTGAGTTTGATGGCATTGTGGGTATTTGTACCTGAGTCTCCTTGGTCATAGCCAGGGTCTCTAACCACTACACCACATGGGCTCAAAACAGGAATACTACCTCTTTTGCCAGCTGTGAAGTGATGCTCTTGTTTCTCATGGTGTTCCCTGGCATGAACTGTTCCAAACTGCTTGGAGCACATTCTACATGATATAGACATCTCTGTGGTCACAAATCTTGTTTCCCTCTCAATATTACAGCAACTCCCTTGATTGCCAGGAAGTGTCTTCTCAGGGTGAATCTATTAAAAAACAACGAGTTGAGAAGAATAGGATATGTACTGTACCCTGAAACAGGTTTGTGCATAAGTTTTCAATTTAAAGTATTGTTAGAAGGTAAGGGGGAGCTGTGAGCAAAGGACTGGTTTGTGGTCGTTGTGCAGGAACTATCATGTACGGGTGACATAAATGTAGGGCACTGCAAGCCTGTGACAGATCATATGGCATTGGTTGGTATGCAGGTAAATAGTCAATAGTCCTAGGAAAAGGACTATCCTGACTGCAAGTGCAGGTTGTACACTGATCTATTATTCTGGTTCACTGATGGATATTGATTGTTTTAAAATCTTATCTGTGGGGGTCACATGGTGATGTCAGTCATTGTAGGGATGAACTGGTGCTATTTCAGGTTGTTGGATCTCAGTTGTTCAGATGTGTGAAGGGCTTCAGATTGCTGACATCAACTGGTTTGGAAATAGCAACGTGTGATGTCAATGGCTGATTTTCATTTCTATGCATGGTGGCTTCCCAATAATAGATTTCTCATCATAAAAGCTACATTAGTTGGCCCTGGGGCTCTGCCAGAACTCATATCATCAATTAGTTGACTCACGGTCTCTGGAGAAACTGGGGGCCAAAAATCAGACAGAGGGAGTTCTATTTGAACTATCTGAAAATTAAGATTGGGAAGCTTACCAAAAATGAAATATGGTTGTATGTCTATCAGAAGGAATTACTGATTTTAGGAATACTGCTGAAAACTGTCACTGTAAAATGGACTTTTAATTTCAGGGAAAACCTAAGTCTAGTCTTGAGAACTAGCTAGGCCCTAAATAAACACAACATCACAATTTTATGTCCACTGCAGTCTTTAAGACTAAAAGTACTCATGTGTGTCATATTTGACAACAATCAAGGAATTATCAGTAGCCGCCTTACACAAACAACCATTTCTCCTTGGAGATAAAATAAAAACCAAATACTACTGGAGCATCAAATGAAGTGTTTCTTTTGGACTCACCTTTAGGAACTGGGAATAAACATCAGTGTACCTATTATAGGATGCACACTCCCCGCCCCCCCCGCCCAAGATTCATACATGGAGCTGCAAGTTCTGATCCATGTCCTCATCTTTATTATTTAAGTTATGGTTTTAGCACACATGTACTAAAAGTATCATAACTAAAGAGGCTTATAGTCTATTTTAATTTCACTGTCCAATAGCTATAAGTTTCATTCAACAAAATGAGGACGAGCAAATGAGCACAGGTTTGAACCAAGGAATAAACTGGCAAGGTGCTATAGGTTACCTCCACATACTGCCGAGGAACCCCTTGAGAAAGTTTCCGGCCACAAGTGTCACAGTGAATTCTACCAAGATGTTTAGCATGGAAATGGTACCTCAGTGCTGAATGGCTGAAAAAGTTGTTTCCACATCTTTCACAGTTGTGGGATTTGTGTTTTAGGCCCCACATCCTTTGAAGAGCAGAAAAGGATAGTTAAAAAAAAAAACTTCTTTCACATAAGGCAATTGTATACTGTCTTTCACATGAGAGCACTTAGTTATCAATCATACTCATGAATTATGAACAACAGCCTCAGCAATTTCCATCTAGCCATTTGTTGTGTGTTCAGCATGTAGTAACATTAATAAAGTAACTGCTTCTAAATCACCTGATTAGACTTACTCTGGGGCTCAAGTTCTTTTCCAGTTGCTTTTCATGCACGTGATGTAAAGAAGTAATTACACAGGAGAGATTTTCTGCCAGAAAGAAATCTTACCTTGGCAAAGCCATGCTGGTTGCATTTAATGATAAGTGTGTTGACATCTCTGTTTCCCAGATACAATCTTGAAAACCTGGTACATTTCACTACTCCTCCCGATACTTAGAATTGTGGGAACTGTAGTTTGTGGTATCACGGTGAAATGTTTGTTCTCTTTAGGATTTAGTGAGCAATCCTAATCAGATCTACTCAGAGGTGAGTCCTATATTATTAATAGGGGAATATTTCCAGGAAAATGTCCTTTGGAGAGGCAACCTAAGAATTACCTTAGAAGCATTATATTCTGAGTCAATAGCTACTTCTCTTCTGGAAAGCAGACGATTAATTTTTCCCCCCTGACAAATCCCCTAAGAATTTGAACCATTATTTGAAAGTCTTTGTTTACAAAAGGGGGAAAGGAATCAATATGGTGTGTGTTGCAAGAGGGAGCTGTACAGGCAAGAGCGAGACGGTCTCCACTTGTCCCGAGAAGGAACCAGGCTGCTGGTGCTTAAAATCAAAAAGGTGGCAGAGCAGTTTTTAAACTGAATACTGGGGGAAAGCCGACAGGAGATGAAAAGTCTCTGGTTTGGGTTGGCTCATCTCAGAGAGATGAGGGGGTAGCTGTTGCTTTTCTAC
>NW_015163635.1:279439-286197 GCF_001447785.1 Gekko japonicus | reverse complement strand
AAGGTTAAGGCACTTAGGCCTCTTTAGCTTGGAGAAACGACGACTGAGGGGTGACATGATTGAGGTTTATAAGATTATGCATGGGATAGAGCAGGTAGAGAAATAAGCATGGATGGCTTCAAAAGGGAATTAGATAAGCATATGGAGCAGAGGTCCATCAGTGGCTATTAGCCACAAGGTATAGATAGGGGCTCTGGGGCAAGTGATGCTCTGTCATCTTGGTGCTGGGGGTGTCAACAGTGGGAGGGCTTCTAATGTCCTGGCCCCACAGGTGGACCTCCTGATGGCACTGGTATTTCTGGCCACTGTGTGACACAGAGTGTTCGACTGGATGGACCTTTGGCCTGATCCAACATTGGTGTCTCTTATGTTCTTATGCATTGGTTTAGCTGTCAGACTTGGACCTAAGAAACCTGCCCACAATATAACACTTTCAGTAAAAGAAGCTGCTTATTATGTGAGTGTTTAATCTTCATAGATGCAAATTTACCATTTCACATCAGATCTCCAAAAAGATATCTTGCACCCCTATACTTGTTCATCTTCAGCCAATTCAGTTTCTTTCTCCCACCCCAGATTATTCACCCACCTGCTATTTTCCAAACTCTGATGGGTCCTGGAGCTAGAGATTTCTCTGCACACCACCTCCTGGCAGTTACCTTCTGTTAAGGAAACAAGAGTTTACCATTTGAGCTCATCAGCCTAATTAAGAAATGGTCAACTAGCAGCGGTAATAATATATTTTAGATTTCTTCAAACTTCTGTACTCTTTGAGGTCGTGAAAAGCATCACAGACAAGATAAAAGCCAGCCTGCCCCCTTTTAGGCTGTGAAACTCAATAGCTTGTGAAGGAAATGGGAGACTATAGTGTGATTTGAAAGTCATTGTTCCAGCATCTTTTCCAAATGTCACAAAGGATCTAGGGACACACATCTCTCAGAATGTATAGCCAGCCACAGGAAGCATTGCCACTTCCTGCACAGAAGCTGCTGAGCTTTGTATGTTTTTGCCCACCTATAGTTAATAGAGATGCCCAGACTGTTGTGGGTGGAGGGGCAGCTCCTCATGCAGCCTGTCCAGTGGACAACTGGGGATGATGCATAACTATTTAAGCTAGGACATCACCTCCCTGGTGCCAGGCTTTGCTTGACAAGATATTGGTCCTACCATCCCTTCAATCTACAGTATAGGACTAGCTGGTCATTTCAAGGCCAAGCAAGACTTTGGTGGGGTTCCTCCAATTATACCAAGGGAAATATCCTTTTGTCTGCTTCTCATTGTTGTGATTTGGTAAGCGGTTAACTAAGCCTAGCCTTGAGGACTAGTTAGGCCCTTAAAGGAGTTGGCAGCAGGATTAGTCAGGAGTAGTGGTGGTAGAAAGTGCCATCAAGTCACAGCTGACCTATGGCTACTCCATAGGGCTTTCAAGGCAAGAGACATTCAGAGGGGGTTTGCCATTGCCTGCCTCTGTGTAGTGACCCTGGACTTCTTTGGTGGTCTCCCATCCAACCATTAACCAGGGCCGACCCTGCTTGGCTCCAGAGAACTGACGAGGTCTGACTAGCCTGGACCATCCAGGTCAGGTCAGGTCAGGTCAGTCAATAGTAGTGTTCAT
Organism: Gekko japonicus; assembly: GCF_001447785.1. NCBI lineage: Eukaryota > Metazoa > Chordata > Lepidosauria > Squamata > Gekkonidae > Gekko > Gekko japonicus. Next base: position 284,582 of record NW_015163635.1, on the reverse strand, counting down.
AATTTAAGGAAGATTGGTGGACACCCTCAGGAATCCAAGGATATGGGAGAGATATTGAAACCACTGAATCTTGGCTGACCAAACCCATGGTGCCGAGGAAGAAAATCCCTCGGTGATGGACATCATCACTTAAACCCTTAACACTAAGCAATGTGAGGGGTGTGAATGATGGTTAGCATCTTTCAGGACGGAATTTTTGTTGAGGCAAGAAAAAGCAAGGGATGGCTGTTGAACAAGGAGGCAGGATGGGATTGCCTCAACACTATCAACCCACTGGAGTAGCCCTTTAAGGATATGGATTTTTAAAAGCTGGGAGTTTATTAAGTATTGAACCCTTGAACCCTTTTTGAACCGTTACTTTGTGTCTGGCATATATGGGAGCAACAGATTTCTTGAGCTGGTCCTGCCAAAGCCAGTTTGAGCCTCAAAACCCTTTTAAAGAAGTAGATTAAAGTACTGGATGAAAAGGAAAAGTGAGAGAATCAGTGAACAGCTAACAGCAGAGTTCTAAGAGCCAGTTTGGTGTAGTGGTTAAGTGCACGGACTCTAATTTGGGAGAACCGGGTTTGATTCTCCACTCCTCCACTTGCACCTGCTGGATGATCTTGGGCAAGCCATAGTTCTGACACAGCTGTTCTTGAAAAGGAGCAGTTTCTGTCAGAGCTCTCTCAGCCCCACGTACCTCACAGGGTGTCTGTTGTGGGGAGGGGAAGGGAAAGGAGTTTGTAAACTGCTCTGAGACTCCTTTGGGTAGTGAAGGGCAGGGTATAAATCCAATCTCTTCTTCTTCTACTACTATAATCCACTCAGCCCCTCCAAAAATTGAACAAGGATCAAGAACGTAAGTATATTTACAAAAACATTTTTAAAGGATAATTGGATCAGATTCTCTTTTTTGAAATATAAGGGACTGCTCTAACTGGTAATAGAACTAGAGAGTATGCAATGGAGCCATGCTAGAGGGGGGGAAATTAAGGAAGGTGAAATCAATAGAAGATTTTCAGTCTTGCAATACAGTTGTTTGGTATATGTAGAACTGAAGCTTTCCACTCAGTTAGCTTTTTATTTATTTTCCCTATAATGGGAAACATACCCTTTCTGCTTGGGGCCATCTGGACTTCTTTTTCAGACTTACTGCATCCTCACCCCACCCTTCTTTATCAGGGATTTAGTTGCATAGCTGTTACCCTCACCAGGCTAGAATCTCTTCAAAGTCCTCCTGAATGCCTCTGCCCTGGCTTTGCAAGTATACCAGTGTTTGTGACTCTTGAATCTTTGCTGTCTCTCTCTACCAGTATCGCAGTGGTGCTAATTGTGATGTCAGTCTGTTTGTGATGTAAAACCAACTAGAGCTTATAGCCCTTTGTTACCTCACCCCACCAAGTACTACCAGTACTAAATTATCATTCCTTAAGGACTTTCTTTCAGCTGCTCTAACACAATAGTACAGTGCGGGGAAAGGCTGTTTTATTCAGATATACTTCTCTTATATGTTTTACCTACAGTCCTTCAGGGGGATCTATAGGAATAGAAATAAAAAATATAATACCAGTATAAATAGAATTTTAAAAGCATGGCAAAAGACAGTAAATATTGAGCACATGATGTGCAAAAATGTATCTAAGAACATAAGAGAAGCCATGTTGGAACAGACCAGTGGCCTGTCCAGTCCAACTGTTGCCCTACAAGGCACTTATAGCGCTCCTTTGGACTTATGAACTCTGTAATAATTGGACCGTGCAGCAAATGTGCAAAAGGGAATGGACTGTGTGGTGACCCAAAGCTGATGCCAACTGCAGACACACACCCAGCAGAGGAAAACCTTCTCCTGAGATGATGTGCCAATGGTTCCTGGGGTTACCTGCCACCTCTTACCCGCAGCGCAGCAGGAAGAGAACCAAGCTCCCTAGCCATGTGAAGCACAGTAAAGCCAGTAACCGTTTGCTGTCTGAACGGACACCATGCCAATCCATGAGGCCAGAGATCCTGAATGGAGACTCCATGAGCTAGCATCTTCTCTGACACGCAGGCACATTCCTCAGCCACCCCCCCATCTTCACTTAACATTGCACGTAGGCGATCTAGCACGACAAAGGATCCGCAGCCATGATGGGACATGTAATAGCTAGACCCATCACCTGGAGCCATCAACAGATCATCAACAACAATGACTCTGGCTGCCTCAGCTATTGTTCTCAAAGGTGCCACTGTTAAGAGTAAATAGAAGCCAATATTTCCCAACCATTAAGCCCCCTTCCTCCTGAAATTGGTTTTTGATTAGGAAACTTCCTGGGACTGACCAAGGGGATGTGACAAGGGAAGTGGCCAGCAAAGCCCGTCCCTACAGTGTATAAAAGAGCATGATCAGCCATACTCTCTCCTCTACCTCTAGACCCACCCTATCTCCACGACTCTTGGTTTTAGTGCTGCCAGAGTTGACCACGTGTTCTGCAGGTTTAGAATACGACCGTTATTCCCCCACAGTCTCCCTTATTTTTCTGTGGATTGCTTCATCCTGCCAAGGACATATATTTATTATTTCAACTTTTATCCCACCCTCCCCGCTGAGGCAGGCTCAGGGCTGCTTACATAAAACCAATAAAACAACATACACATATATCACAATTAAAATGACATAAAACATAATTTAAGACCATTAATACATCAATGGCGGTACAGTATAGTAAAGTGCATTCATGAACACTTTCAGCGGTGAATACCATTCTAGGTAGCTTTTAGCTCTAGGTTGGCACAGGGTTTAGCTGATAAGGTGCAGCTCCTATCAAAATGCCTGCTGGAAAAGCTCCATTTTCATGGCCCTGTGGAACTGTGAGAGGTCCCGCTGTTATGCCAACTTCTCCAGGAAATTCCTGGAGACCCAATCCAAGTTATCTACCAAGGAAAATTGGGTGTTTGTGGCTGTGCGTAAGTTCTATACCAGTCTATACAGAGGTCGGATGGCGAATGAGACGCTCGGCTATATCCCAGGAAGTGAGACAACACGCTAGTCCTTAAATAAATGTTGTCTTTACTAAAGGTTTTTCATCAGGCATACAAAATCGGAATCACACAAATTCATACAAGCTCCTTAGTTACAAAAGTACATTAGAACAATTACAGCATAGAAAATAACAAAAGCATCAAAATGGGGAAGACACAATGGGGCACGGCTATACTCATCTGAGGTCCAGCTGAGGAAGAACTCCCCTCCTTGGAACGCTGGGCAGCCGAAAAGCAGCAGCTTGTGAACTCCAAGGCACACAGGTAGGACCAGCCAAACCACGTGTGAGCTCTCTGGGTCGCGACTCCCGGAGAACTTAAGTAGTAGAGTCACTTGTAGCACCTTAGTGCACTGCTATGGGAAGGGTGGGTTAACCAGAGAGACAAAGGAGAGTTTCTCCTTAAATAAACTCTTTTTGGGGCATGTGCTATCCAGCCATAAACTATCAAACCCGTCCTCTAAACTATCACTACTGGATGAAGAGGGGGTGACGAGGGGATGACGAAGGGGATGACGCTCTCCTAAGGGGTGGTGGCAATATGTAGATCCTACTCCTACATCAAAGGTGCCTTTTGGCAAGGTGTGAATCTTCCGTTCCCATGGACACCTCTTGATTTGCAGATCTGGTTCCTGCTCCAAAGCCATAAACGCTATTGTCTTTAGATCTCCAAACCAGATTAAGATGCAGGACGGGATACCTTCTCCAGGGAAGCACATGGTCCGTATGTGCAAGGCAGCCCCAGGCCAGCCTATTTCTAGGCAAGCATGAGATGCAGAACAAAGGAACACAACCAAACAGCAGTCCCTGAATACACAATGCATAGGTATTCATGCTAGAGACACACATAAGCAGCATCACCACTATACAGAAATACAAACATAAGTTCATATAGTTACACCGCAGGTCCCTGATCTCGCCAGGGAGCTTGTTCCAATAGGTCGGAGTTGGCAAAGAAAATGCCCTGGTCCTGGTCGATGTCAGCCTGGCGTCCTTCGGACCAGGGAGGACCAAGCGGTTTTGTGATCCTGATCACATCAAAGATTATCCTGGTAATGCGAATGTCACTATCCCTTTCTATCTACATTTCTTAGGACTGAATAATTGTGTGTGTGATTATGAATTTATTTGCATACTTGAATTATATTTCCCAGTAAAGAAACCATTTCCTTGAGACTGGGCTTTGGCGTTTATTTGTGGGTCACTGGAGAAGGCGGGACTTCTGTATACACAGGCTTCGCTCCCTTAGACGCTAATTGCACATTAATAATTATAATTCCCCATCTTTATTAATAACCAAAAGCAATTTGGCTAACACAACACTTTGTGCCACACAGTTGCCAAAACCCAGGTGGCATCAGGAGGTATACCAGTAGGGCCAGAACTCCAGAAGTCCTCCCACTGTTGCCCCCCAAGCACCAGGAATACAGAGCATAACTGCCTAGAATCATATATCCATGAGAATGCTATAGATAAATGCACAATGCTGATGCCCATGAGACCCTCACCGCAGGGGACGCTCTTTTTTCTTTGTGGTTTGATCCCTTTTCTGTGCACATGTACACCTGAGTGTGGGCCCAGATAAGATGGAAGGAGCCTGAATCAAAGTGATATCAAAAGGCAGTGAGTCATGCCAAAGGAGGAAAGGAATGCAGTGCCACTCCTTTATAGATCATACGTGTAAACCCATCCTAAGAGGGGTTTAATTGAGGGTCCCCCCCCCAAGGACTCTGGAGCTTCCTCCCAGATAATCTGATTGTAACCAATGACCCAGACTTTCAAAACAACAAGCAATGGGCTTATCCCAGCAACATCTTTCCTACCTACACAATCATACAGGAAGACACCAGCCCTTCCTAATCATGAGAAGGACCCAGATCTCCCCAAAGGAATGTATTTGACATTCCAAATAGAGACATACTTTCATAACCCCCCAAGATTGCATTTTTATTATTTTATTAACACATGGAATTCACTGCCACAGGAAGTGGTGGCGGCTACAAGCATAGACGGCTTCAAAAGGGAATTAGATAAGCATATGGAGCAGAGGTCCATTTATTTATTTATTTACATGAGACTTATATACCGCCCATAACCCCTAATGGGTCTCAGAGCGGTTTACAGACTTACTACTATATATAGTA
>NW_015163635.1:256715-279094 GCF_001447785.1 Gekko japonicus | reverse complement strand
GTTTATTTACCTTTCGAACCGCTGGGTTGGCGGGAGCTGGGACGGTGGCCGGGAGCTCACTCCGGCCGCGGTGGGGAATCGAACAGCCATTGGGGCTGTTCGCTACAGATGTTACAGCAGGCGTTGTATTACCTGCGCCACCGCTCCCTTTCTAATAGCCATCAGTGGCTATTAGCCACAAGGTATAGATAGGGGCTCTGGGGCAAGTGATGCTCTGTCTTCTTGGTGCTTGGGGGGGGTCCTGGCCCCACTCGTGGACCTCCTGATGGCACCTGGTATTTTTTGCCACTGTGTGACAGAGTGTTGGACTGGATGGGCCTTTGGCCTGATCCAGCATTGGCGTCTCTTATGTTCTTATGACTCAGAATCAAAACTGAGAAGGAACAGCACTTAGAATTGGCTAGACTTCAAACACAGCAAGAAGAGTTTAAAATGGCTCAGCAAGAGAAAGAGAGGGAAGCAGAACAACAACTAGAATTAGCCAAAATTCAGGTGGAGGTAAAATAAAGAAAGAAAGAGCAAAAATGGAGGCCAGAATGAAAAAAGAACAGCAACTTGAATTAGTTAGAACTGAGGTGGGAAAAAGTGAAAGGGAAGCTGAAAAACAGAAAAATAAAAGGGAAGTGCAAAAGAGAGCACAAGAAGGAGAGAAGCGGAGAGAGAACATGAAAAAGAAATGTTCCATATGAAAATGAAAGTTAAGAGCTCAGTTAAGAGCTGAATTACCCATTTCTCAAAGAAGTTGGGAATTTACCTCACTAGAACTGAAGAAGTTCCCCCGTTATCAAAAGGGAGATGACGTGGAGGCTTTTCTATTTAGTTTTGAAACAACATGCAGATGAAACAACATGCATGATGATGCTAGAATGCTTTATTTGTGCCCACAAATATGTGGAGCCCTGAGTGAGATTTATGGAGAAATGAGAGCTGAAGAGACCTCAGACTATCAGTTATTTAAAGAAAGGGTTCAAATCCATTTTGGTTTAACTGCTGAACAGAGTAGAAAGGCTTCCAGGGAAATAAAGCATGGTGAAACCTATTCCCTATTAGGATGCACACTAGACAGAGCTTTAAATAGATGGGTTGAAGGAAGCCAAGTAAAAGCTTTTGAAGCACTGAAAAACTTGACAGGTTTAGAACAGTTCTACTGCCATGTTCCTTTCCAATTAAGATGGTTCCTGAGGGACAAAAAGCTTAAAACTGTAGATGAAGTCGCTACCTTACTTTATGAAATTGAGGGAGACTTGAGAGGATCACTATTCCCTTCCCCCATTAAGAAAAACAAAGTTTGGAGCCACTCAGGGAAAGTTGAGCCACCAAAAACCAACCCTACAAGGCAGGATACTTCTGCGCCAACTAGAGGAGAAATGATAAGATGCTATCACTGTCAAGAAGAGAAACACATTAAAGCACGTTGCCCAAAATTAGACAAGAGACAACCCCAACATACAGCCAAGACACTTAAAATATTAAAATGGGAAGAAACAGCCAATGAACATCCAGCAGACCCTGAACTAGTAGAAGAAACTCCCACAGATAGGCCAGCCAGAGTACTGCAAATCTGGAAAAATACAGGAAGATATTAATAGGGACTATATGGAATCTGAAGACATAAATGGGGAGGAAATTACAGGCTGGAGTAATACAGACTCTGAAGTGACTTTAATACAACCCCATTTAGTAAGAAAGGATCAGTACCTTCCTGGAAAATCATACAGAATTAAAGGGATATGTGGCCCAGAATTCGAAGTAGATTTGGCAGAGCTCCCAATAAAATACAAAAGCTACCAATGAACAATGGGAGTGTGGAAAGGCTTAGATGTTCCCATTCTGTTAGGAAATGGCTTAGCCACACAATTAAAAAATGTAAATATAATTACCAGGCTTCAGAGCTGCAGACATAACTAGCAGAGCAACAGACACCAGAAGAGTCCAGCACTACTGAGGCAGATACCTTGTGGCAGAGCAAAGGGGAGATGAATCTTTAGAAGACTTGTGGCAAAAAGCAGAAACTACAGCCCAGGAGATATCAGTAGAGAACTCTTCCTTAAAGTTATAGATCAGCGACTTTACAGGCTGTCCATGAAGAGGAAATGTGCTGTCATCTGGGAAAAGCAAAAACAGTTAGTAGTTCCCAGAAGGTACAGGATGCCCAGGCCTTGGTTCCTGCCGGAGCGCACTGGTGCTCCGCCAGTCAGGAGCCCAAGGGGGCAGGCACATAAGCCCCACCCCTGCTCCCACCAGCCATCAGTTGGGACACGGTGGGGGGGTGAAACGTTCCCCCGCCTCCCTGAGCCCCGGGGTGGTGGCCTTGGACTCGTAGGGGCAAATTCCACCTTTCACACGAGAGGTCATTCTGGCTCCCCCAGCTCTCCTCGGGGCTCCTTAAAAAGTTATGGCCGCCACCACTGTTCTTGGCGGCAGCTGCGACACCCGCGGGGGGCAAAACATTCTCCAGCCTCCCTGAGCCCCGGGGTGGTGGCCTTGGACAACTACAGGCAAATTCCACATCTTGTGCAAGAGATCATTCTAGCTCCCCCAGGTCTCCTTAGGGGCTCTTAAAAACTTATGGCTGCTGCCGTTCTCGGTGGAAGCTGCAACATGGCGGGGGGTGAAATGTTCTCCTGCCTCCGTGAGCCCCGGGATGGTGGCCTTCGACTCGTAGGGACAGATTCCACCTCTCGCATGTGATGCCACTCGGACATCACATGCGAGAGATCATTCTGGCTCCCCCAGTTCTCAGGAGGGGCTCTTTAAAAAGTTATGGCTGCTGACACCCGTGCGCAGGGGGTGGGGCAAAACTTATCCTCGCCTCCCTGAGCCCTGGGGTGGTGGCCTTGGACTCGTAGGGGCAAATTCCACCTCTTGTATGTGATGTCGGACATCACACGCAAGAGGTCATTCTGGCTCCCCCAGCTATCGGGAGGGGTTCTTTAAAAAGTTATGGCCACTGTCACTGTTCTCGGCGGCAGCTGCGACACCCGCATGGTGGGGGAGGGGTGGGGCAAAACGTTCCCTTGCCTCCCTGAGCCCCGGGGTGGTGGCCTTGGACTCGTAGGGGAAAATTCCACCTCTTGCATGTGATGTCCCAGCGGCATTGCCACTCGGACAACACACACAAGAGGTCATTCTGGCTCCCCCCGCTCTCGGCTTCTCAGTCAGAGTGGGGAACAGAGTTTTGGTGGGAAAATCTGCCTCACAGAGAAGGAGAAGGAGGGGTCCGTCATATGAGTGCCTGCAGAATGGGAGTAATATGTGTACTCTACCTAGCTCCTGATAACAACCAAGCTGCAGCATTCTACACCAACTAGATTCTATGAGTTGACTTTGATGAGAGATCTATGTAGACTGCATTACAGTAGTCAAATCTTGACGTTAGCATGGTATATACTCAGGTGGCCAGATTGGCCAAGTCAAAGTAGGGGGCCATCTTCCAAGCTAAACTGAATTGGAAGAAAGCTTTTTTTGCAGGTGCATTTACTTTCTTCTCCAGTAATGTTTAGAATTAATTCTGTGATTCTAAAGCTGGCTCGAGTATAGCTGGCTTCAGTATAACCCCTAGGCTTTTAACAGAGTCAGCTAGGGTTAGCTGAACACCACTGAATGTGGATAGTCCAATGTAGGGCTACCAAGTGGGGACGGGTGGCGGGTAAACCCCTGCTTCGGAGGCCCGATTCCCGCCACCGCGGAATTGGGCCCCGGGGGGAACTCCGCCCCCCCCGAAGTGTAGCGTGGCTGTGTCACCAGAGGTGATGCAACCACATCAATCACGTTGGGGGCGTGGCCCCAATCGTCAGAGGGAAAACTCTATGGTTTTCCCTCCAATGATTGGGGCCACGCCTTCAACGTGATCGATGTCGCGCGTCACTTTTGGTGACGTGCTGGCGGCGCGCGCATGCGCGCACATCAACAGACAGCTCCCAGAGCCTGGCGAGGCTCCCCCGCCAGTAAGAAAAATTGACTTGGCAACCCTAGTCCAATGTCTTTCAACATCTTTGCCTTCCCAACCAGCACTACCTCTTTCTTATCAGGATTTGGTTTCAATTTGTTCATTCTAGCCATTTACCCCAGCAGACAGGCAGTGATTCAGGACCTGTACCATTTCACCAAGAGATTTGGATAAGAAGATATAAAGATGGGTGTTGTCAGCATGTTGATGACAGCCAACCCCCAAACTACACATGATTTGTCCTAAGGGCTTTACATAGAGATTGAATAGTCTTGGGAAAAGGATTACAGTTTACGGAACCCCACACGACAAATCTCACTTGGATGACAACTGATTTCCAACAGCAACACTATGAGTCCAGTCTGCAAATTATTATTATTCGGCCAAAGGAATGTGACCTGAGTTAGTGCTCATTGATGTGATTCTTACATGATTTTAGCAACCAGGATGGGCAAGGATCCAGGGCATAAGCAGTGGCTTTTACAGATCTCAGAGTCCTGTCAACATTCTTCACAGAATTGGGTCAAAATTGCCCATAAATAGACCAGATGTATTAGACATTTCTGATCTGACATCCATCAGAGCATATGCATGATATTTTATGAGCAAAAAACTTTGCAGAAGTAGAACAACTAATTGCCTGTTTCTGAGATTATAAAGGTTCAGATTTAGGAGTGAGCAGATGCTGGGTTACTTTAAATAATTGGGAGGGTTGTGAACTTGCTGATGCAATGGTAGCAATGAAGTAACATATCTTTGTCAATACCACTTCATAGATCTTCCAATGAGCTCTATATAGCACATGTCAGATTCAGTATGATTTTTCCACCAACATCATTTTAGACATCTCCTAATTCCCTTCAAATCAGCTAGCTCCATGGTAAACCAGGGGCTGGGTTCCACCACAGTGGGGGGAGAGGTCAACAAGGTGCAACCTTGTCAGCTTCAAGGAGCTTCATGTTTCAAGCTCCCATCACAGCTTCAACAGAGCATGTGTTTGGAATCCCACCCCCCCAGAGTATGCTGGAATCCAACAGCCTCCATGAGTCAACCATTTTAGCTGGGCCCCTTTCCTGTGAGGTGTCAGGGCCACATTCACTCTAGCTTTGAGTACATAGCTGTCAGACCATGGTTCAGGCAAAATCTCCAACCCTGAAACCAAACCTTCAGTCAGAGCAAAAGATTAAGTCCAAGGAAATCTAAATCCTTGTTCCATCAAGCCTGATGGAGAGATAAGTGTTAAATCTCTTGATGAATCCTAATTCGAACATTCACACTGGACGCTACATTTGAAGTTCTTTCATAGGAGCACAGTAACCTTTAGATCAGCAACAGTATGACCTGGAAGATTAAAATGTAATTATGTATGCACCAAGACATGATAGGAGAAGCACCCCCTCAAATGGATTATACATTAATCCCTACTTTTCAACAGAAACCTAAAAAATTAGCTCCCCAAATTATTCACATGAATCAAAATCAAATGCAAGTTTTTTTTCTTGGTGAGAGCAGTCTCAGTTGTGCTGAATCTAGGCCTAATGCTGCTTCTTACCTTGTCTCTGATGGACTCATCAATGGCCAATATCCTTGCCTGGTCATATCACAGAAACAGTTTGCATATTGACATATTTTTTGTAGAAAGCTTTCAACAACAAAACTGCTCTTCCAGGTCCCTAAGAAGCTCTTTTCATCAACAATATGTATGTATGCATGCATGTCAAGAAAGGAAGCAAAACAGGCCGATGTTTGGAATTAGTCCAACAGTTTCTGGTCTGTGGCTCTCAGGCAAATTCTCAGATTGACTGATCACTTCCAATTCTTTCAGTGATCTATGTGTGTGAGGAGACCTGGAGCCTATAAATATTTTTTTAATGCCTAGATAAACTGTAGGAATGCCATTATTCACCTCAAATAATGTTGTTTTTTTAAAAAAGCAGAAGTTGAAGGTAATAATAATTTGTGGTCAGGTATTAGAAACAGCAGGAATCTCAGCTCCTCTAGAGTCAGTTGATAGTTATGCTTTCCTTGCAGGCCACTGGGTTTCACCCTGGCCTAAAATGGAAGTTAGCACATACATGAGTACACATTCATTCATATAGAAGCTGAAACAGTAACAACATCAGAAGTTGTTCTGTGGAATTTATTTATTTATTTATTTATTCCACTTTTACCCCGCCCTCCCCGCAAGCGGGCTCAGGGTGGCTTCCAAAACTGACAAGCAGTATTCATACACAATAAAACATAAATACAAAGCATCAGTTAAAACACAAACAATCCATATAAAACATTCATTAGATGGCGATAAAACTAAAGTGCAGTTTAAAGACACATTCAACGGTGCCCACGTTAGATCGTATTGGATCGAAGTTCACACAGGGCGTTGCTGGTACGCCATCTCTCCTATCTCGGCAGGAAGCTCGTTCCAGTAGGACGGAGCTGCAAATGAAAAAGCCCTCGTCCTGGTTACCATCAACCTGACTTCCTTAAGGCCAGGGAGGTCCAGGCAGTTTTGGGATCCTGATCGCAGTGCTCTCTGGGGAACATACGGGGAAATGCACAGTATTCTCAGGTGAGCCTTTTAACCTCAACCCTCACAGGGCACAAAGCTTAGGAAGACAGTCCTATGATGGACCCCTGCTTCTTATTCTCAGTGAGGCAGATTTTCCTGCCAAAACACTGTTCCCCACTCTGTCAGAGCAACCTCTTAGTAGTGTGTTTAAATTGCTATTCTGGAGTTCACCCTATAGATTAAATCAAATTCTGAATCAATTGACCCATCATCTTTTCCCAAAAATAGTGTAATTGCTTTCATCATTTCCGTTCTAATATCTTCTTTTTCTTTTTCTGCAATACCCGTAAATCTTAGATGGGTTTGCATTCGCCTGAACTCCGTCATAGTTTCAGATCTTCTAGCTTGCTGTGCCAAGGAATCATGTTTTTTCCCCACTTCTTGTATCTTTTCTTCCATTTCTGTAGTTTTGGTCGCCGTTGTTTGAACTTCTTTCTTGACTGCTTCAACTTCTTGCTTGATTGAAGTTGTTTCTGTGACAACAGAAATTAGAGACTCAGCTCTTGACCGTGAGAAGTTTGTTTGTCTTGGAGATTTCTTTCAGCAACAATGTGTCAATAAAATTTCATTAATCTATCTTAGTTTCCTGGAAGTTAGTACTTTCTTCCTGTATACAAATACTTCGTTTGTGAGATTATAACTTTCCCCTTTTCACTCTTGAAGAATCTAAGACTGTTTCCCTTTTCATACAAACCAGGGGTCTCTTCTGAGCTGAATCCTCTGAATAACTGGGTAAGGAATATCTTCCTCTTTCTAGGAGCAATAATCCTTTTCGGTTTGGCTAGGCTGGCAATTTCCCACCTACTGTCCGGCCTTTTCTGGCAAACCTAAACCCCAGTTCTGGAGACTGTGAATATGTAGAATTCCAGTTCTGAATTTTGAACTTTTCCTCGAATGTGTTGAAACACAGTAAGGGCAAGGAGTTGTGTCCCTTCACTTCTCAAGTGACTTGTCTGTTTCCCTCAGATGGACATACACTCCTTCTGACGGGCAACTGCCAAGCCAAAGTCCAAAGGTGGACTGACTGACTCTGATAAGACTGACAAGACTTTATAAAATTCTCCTCAGCTGGCATTGTCCAATCAGAGAAGGGTGTGTGTGCAGGCTGTAGCCTGTCAATCAAACTGTGCTTTACAGTGAGGCATTAACCCCTAATCTCCCAGCTCTCTTAATTTGATGCCCTAAACATCCTGCTTTTGGAGGTCAGTTCGTCACAAGTGCATGGCCAGAAAAGAAGGAAAGGAAATACATTTTCCTAGTTATCCCAGCTGTGTCTCAGATTCTATTAGGAACATGCAGAAAAGTTTGTTTTAAGACTTCTTTCACAGAGTGCTGGATAAATACAATGTCAATGCACTACACCTACCTTTTGCAACTACATTTTGCTGCATCAAACAGGAAAATCGTTATAAATTATTGCTATATGTGTGTGAAAGCACGAAGAAGAGGGGGTGATCTTTTATTTTTTTTAAAAAAGAATTGTTTAAAAGTGTAGACACTGCAGGAGAACTGGAGGTGCTAAAGGGCTTTGAAAAACAACTGAGCATCTTATCTTTTCTTAGGAGTTTGTGTGCACACAAGCTCAGAGAAAGGAATACTGGTTCTTGGAGGACAGAGAATAAATGCTGTGGTTTAAGCTGTCTAGAGGTTTCTTATTTTGCAGTTTGGGAAACTTCTGGACCAAATTACTATGCCTGAGCAAATTTTCATGTTTCTGCCTTGCTTCTGTTTGAGTCTAAAAAGTAGTTCTAGAATACTATGTTGACATTATACCAGCACAAAAAGCTAGCAGCGTTTTGTAAGCAATGCATAGGATCAAACTCAATTGTAGTGGGAAAATATTATACAAATGTTTTGATTTTTGTAGAAATGAAGTCCAATTATTATACCATTTTACTGGGATGGCAGAACACAAATAAACTGTTCTTTTCCAAATTTAGCAACATTTAAATAATGTTAACATGTTATGCTGTTTAAACATTTACCCACATTTTTTTTTTAAAATACACAATATAAATAAAAGTGGAACAGTAACATTTGCCATGTGGGGGAGTGAAATAACTATGTGAAACATGATACAGAAATTCCAAGAGTTAACGTATACATCCGGATACATGAACACATACAACAGTGTATGGTTAAATGAAGCAGTATTTTCCCCCCAGAGCACAATGGAAGATACTATCAACAAAACAAAATAAAAAACTCCAATTGAACTAATACAGGGAAAAATCAAATGGGGATCATGTGAAAGATGTTTAATCACACAGCAGGGCCTCTGGACTTCAAACTTCCTGCAGCATATATACACTAAGTAATTCAGGCTACCACCTCATTTCATGCAGCATTTAAATCTAAAAAAGCATATACCGTTCAATCTTAGCCAAAATCTTGCTGAATTTCTACCAGCCAGGCCTACATAGGCTTTTCAAAAGACTAAGTCTAGGAGGGCTCTAATCAATTCCAACTCAGTGGAATAGCTCCATTGTGTACTATTTCCACTAACAGAGCAGTTGGCAGGTTACAGTTCCTAGGACATTTTTGCCCCACCCGGAAGCATATATTCTAGAGGAAACCTGCTTACCCTCTCTTCTGTTGAGAAATTTTAGATCAAGTGGGTCCCTTTCATGGCAAAAAATGGATTACATTTTCAGAACTAGACACTGAGTATATGAAATCTACTGCAACAGAAGCCATTAAAGGGCTAGTCACATGCAGTTGTACAATTTTATTTTCCTAGCATTCATTACTGTTACAGTTAACATAAGAACATAAGAGAAGCCAATGTTGGATCATGTTAGCCAAATTGCCACAAATTACTGCGAGCCAGTTTGATGTAGTGGTTAAGTGCACGGACTCTAATCTGGGAGAACCGGGTTTGATTCCCCACTCCTGCACTTGCACCTGGCTGGATGACCTTGGGCAAGCCATAGTTCTGATAAGGGCTGTTCTTGAAAAAGAACAGTTTCTGTCAAGAGCTCTCTCAGCCCCACCCACCTCACAGGGTGTTTGTTGTGGGGAGGGGAAGGGAAAGGCGTTTGTAAGCCGCTCTAAGACACCTTTGGGTTGTGAAGGGCAGGGTATAAATCCAATCTCTTGTATACAGGGGTCCCGCTTCTTCCTGAATCACCAGAAATAGACTCAAAGGCTGGCTTTAATATAAAATGGTTTCGTTTACTGAAGATATCTCACAGGCATACAACAATTAAAACACACTCACAATTACACAGATCTAGGAAAATTAGATAGAAAGGGATAGCCACAGTCGCATTAGCAGGATGTTACATTGAGGAGCAATACTTTACCTGTCCTTGGAGGGATGAAGCGATCCTTGGGAAAAATAGGGAGACTATGGGGTATTAGGGTCGTGTCCTGAACCAGCAGAAACACGTGGAGACTCTGGCAGCACTAACCAAGAGTCGTGGAGGTGGGGTGGGTGTAGAGGTCAGGAGACAGAGAGGGAGAGCACATGGCTGGGTGCCCTCTTTTATGAGGGGACTTGGGGGGTGGGCTAAGCTGGCCACATCCCCTGGCACACCTCCTGCTGGTCCATCCCCAAAGCAATCTGCAATAGCATCAGAGAAAATCCTTTTGTCTATGTGTGGCGGCTTAACAGGAAATGGCCTACCATATGGCAAGAACTGCCACACAGATTTATAGGAGCCTTAACATGGTAGCAACATGTACAGCAACCTCAAATACTTTTCTTGAAAGTAGCAATATATGGTGCCAGATGGCAGTGCAAATTCTTAAAGTGAAAAGAGACTATTGTTAAATCCAAAATATTAGTGAATTATGTCACCAAACTCTGTCAAGCTCTGTTGGTTGACTATCGTATGTGGGAGAAGGAAAATACTAAACTTTGATGTAGCTCCTGTATAATTTTGTTTTAAGCTTAGTTTTCTGAAATTCAGATGTTAACAATTTGTAGCTGATCTCCTGGTCACATTCAATAACACAGAGTGGATTCCCCCCCCCCCCGCTGCCCATAAAATTCCTAGCAGAGCTTTTTCCTTGCTTTGTTAATACACACTCAGTCTTGCACAAACTTCAAAAACCTTTTGGGGGAAAAAAAGACTAAGTTTAAGAAAGCCAAGTAGCTTCACTACAGTGCACACTAATCAGACATTTGAGTAGTGTTTGAAAAACCACAAACACACAGGAAAAAGAATAAGAAGTCTGGAGATTTAAGACATCTGAAGGAGGTTCTCCTTCCTGAAAGCAGATGTTTACATCTCTGATTTATTAGGATAGCTGCAGCAGTAGCATTTCATGTTAAGTTTTCCAATCAATCGTGCCGTTTTAAACATACTATCTATTCCTGATGCAAAACAAAAATGTTTCAAGGAGCCTGATACACTAACTGGGTTAGTTAATCTCTCCCCCAGTGGGGGCATGGGGAGGTACTTTTTAAAAAAAATCTAAAATATGTCTAGCTGGTTTGAATTTTATACAGATAATTAAAGCAGCCAGTTATCAGATCTTGGTAGGTAGACAGGTCATAAAAACGGCCCTTCATCCTGTGTGGTTTATATTAGGGCCACACAGGATCTCAAATCTATCCCATCCCTATTTCTTCATGGTTTAATGACAGCAGGGATATACAAAGAACACCGGCGGGGGGTCCTCTCCCTTTCTCAGTCCAAGACCAAAGGCAAAATCCTCTTTACCCCAAAGGCTGCATAACTTTGAATGTGGAGTAAAATCCAACTAATTATTGGCATCATCAAGCTTAATTAGGCTGCCTGATTCGACTGAAAGTCAGTGTAGTGTAGTGGTTAAAGGGTCCCAATCCCTAGTCTGCTACGGGAACCTCATTAGGTGACTTTGGGCCATTTGCACTCTCTCTGCCTAACCTTCCTCACAGGGTTGTTGTTTTAAGAATGAAATGGAGGACAGGAGAGGAATGACCATTAATGATTTTGGTCCCTACTGGGGAGAAAATCAGGGACAAATATTTAAATAAATAGATCAGTACTTTTGTTACCATTGGCACCTTCTGCATGTGGGCAAAGGGGGAAAACCCAGCCAAATTAGGCAATTATTCTCCCTGCCTGGGATTATTTTCATCCCATCTTGATACTCCAGAAGGGGTTTCAAGGAGGCTAGTTATCTGTAAGTGATCCAGCAGAACCCTGACCACTGAACTGCCACAATACAAACATTGAAAAGACACAACAGCCACCAACTATTTGGGTGCAAAATGCTGTGGCCAGGCTTTTAATGGGTCTCCCAATGCGGGAGCACATTCAGCCTGTGCTTAAGGCACTGCACTGGCTACCGATAGCATACCGAATTTGCTTCAAGGTGCTGGTTCTTACCTTTAAAGCCCTTTATGGTCAGGGACCTACATACCTGAGGGACCGCCTCTCCCCATATGTTCCCCAGAGAGCACTATGATCAGGGTCTGAGGGCCAGACCTGTAGATTTGAGGGGTAGAGCCTGCGGAGGGCAGGGTTTGGGGTGCAGAGGGACTTTAGCAGGGTATAATGTTATAGAGTCCACTGCCCACAGCAGCCATTGTAATAGCGGGGAAATTTTCTGTAGGGGAAATAATATGGTGTGGCTGGGGAATTCAGTGATTTCTGGGAGATCTCCAGGTCCCACAGGGAGATTGGTAACTTCAGTGACCATTTAAGGGAAGACTGGGATATATATTTTGGCAACTCCAGATTGGGATATGTATTTTACCTCAGGACACATTTAATGACTCCCAACAGCAGCAACAAACTGTTTAGAATGTTAGAGGTAAAGGCCAATCAGGCCGCATATGCAAATGTCCTATGTGTTCCGACTGGCTATTGGGGGGAGAGGAACAGCAAACTGTTTAGAATATTGGAGGCGAGATTCAGGAAATGCAGCCAGTGGATAGGGACAGCTTCTGAGTGACAGATCAGGGAGCCAACTGATTTGGGAGCATGTGGAATGTTCAGGACAGTCCATGACCAAAACTGAATTGTTATATCGAGAGATACCGATGTTTTTTGGGTTCTATTTACCCAACCCCCCAAAATACCGATTTTTTTTTGCACACCCCTAGGAGAAACCTAAGATATCTTACACCAGTGTTCTCCATTTTATTCTTGTCTCCCTACCACCACAGCGCCATTTTCTATGTCAGTATCCAAACCCAAAAGAAGGTGCCTTACAACAAGAGTCATTTTAAAGGGTCAACAGCATAGAAGTCTCTAGGGTTAGCTGAAAGGTCAGCTGCAAGTTCTATTACACCAGCCACAGGAACTGCTGCTTTAA
This sequence comes from Gekko japonicus, assembly GCF_001447785.1. Classification (NCBI taxonomy): domain Eukaryota; kingdom Metazoa; phylum Chordata; class Lepidosauria; order Squamata; family Gekkonidae; genus Gekko; species Gekko japonicus. The sequence goes on along the minus strand of NW_015163635.1, from coordinate 266,324 downwards.
TCAGAACAGCCACATTATAGATTTAAAAGCAGAATGTCTGCTAGAGGACAAAAGCCCCCTTGATAATCTGGAAGAGGTAATAGATCCTGAACCTTAGCACTGTTACCTAGACCTGGGAATAAACCCCATCAAACAACAATGGTAGATCTGTTTAGGATTGCTGCTTAAATATCACAAATTTAGATTATTTTTTTTACAGGCAGTTGGTATGTAATAAACTGGTACATGCAATACCCTTTTAAAAAATACACCCAAAGAACTGATAAAGATTAAAAAAACAAACTATTTTGTATTTAAAGATTTTATTTTAATTCGCCCCCCCTTACATAATGGTGTTTGCAGTATACATGCCCTTCAAATCAGTGCTGATTATAATGCACACCATTTAACTTGTACAAAGAAAAACAGGCTTTAATTCCCTTTTACAAAATTAAACAAAACCAAAATTTGCATATAAATTTGTAGACATTTACACACATTGTTTTCAGAAATTCTTCACCTCAAGGCAAGTATTTTATAACTTGGAGTGTTACTGCTTAGGTGATTGTACCTTGCGCTGTGCACCTTTAGAGTATTGAACACAGAAAGTTTAACCCCATTTCTCAAATTCCGGTTGTATTTGAAATTCCAGAATTACTTTGATGTTACCATTATTTAGGCCAACTTCTTGTTATCAATAGAATTAAAGAACTCTCCACAGATCTGCTTTAAATTTACTCTCAAAAATCCACCCTTCCTTTGAAAATCAAAAGCCTTCAGTGGCTCTCAAGCATCCATTCAAGCATCATACCATTCCACATCTTTAAAAAGGTAACTATTTCAGATTTTTACAGTAATTTTCTACATTGTGCCATGACTAACTGAAAAAAGATGCCAAATCATTGCTTTGATCAAAATAATGTCATGTGTAAAGGTCTGTAATGTATTTCTACTAGAACTGCAGGTTTAAATAACACAGCAAGCAAGCCTAGGAGGTTTAACCTATGAAAGACTATGACCTGAGAGCTTAGTATGGCAAATGACATTTTTAAAGTGGCTAAAGCTTTAACCACCACTTCATTAAATACATGACAAAACAATTAGTTGCATCATGACACAGAATAAGTAACAACAAGATATAGCAACTACTCAGGAGTGTATCCCTGCATTGTCTTCTATATGTGTTTGAAGACGGAGGACATGTTGTATGCACCTGACTGGAATGAGGCTTTAGACTGGCATTCCTTAATAGGATTTCAAACACACACAGAAGTCTAGATTCATGAAATGCATTCAAAAATTGTACAGTTAATGAAACATTACTTTAAATTCAGAGTCTTCCCAAAGAGATTAAGAAAGCCAGTTTATGCAAATGAAGAATGTGCTATTTAATATAATAGAGAACAGGTAAAAGACATATAATCGTGCAAATATGATTCAGTTTGAGGGTCACCATCTTGAAGCATGTTGCTTCCAAGGAAAAATGGCCACAGTCACATTCCTTGGAATACTGTTTTTAAAATGCATGTCCAGTTTCAGGTATGGCAGACAACTTAAAAGCAACAAGATCCATTGCCTCCAAATCCTCCCTTACTATCTTTCCCCCTCCAACGTACCTACAAAGAAACAAAGTTAAATACAAACTAGTATGCATGCAGTTGCCTTGCGAGAATTAAAAGAAGATCAATGTCAGTTTTAAGATGGACCAGGGCGCTAGTCGGGGGGGAGCTCTCAGGTACGGAGCTCCGGAAGAGAACCTCTAGGGGGCGGGGCGGTCACGTGGTGAAGCCCCGCCCCCTTCTTTACCCCGCCCTCTGCTTCGATCCTCATTCCGTTTGGGAATGAGGATGAAGCAGGAGGGTAAGTAGCCGGGCCTTCTGACACACTTCCGGTGATGTCAGGGGGTGTGGCCTTCTGTCACTTCCGGTGATGTCAGGGGGCGTGGCATATGCAAATAAGTTATGCTAATGAGTTATGCTAATGAGCTCCGGCAGCTCTTTTTCTACAACAAGACCCCTGAGATGGACAGTTTGAAAAGTGTGCCTTGAAGTAATATGCAACATTGTTTTAGCTACAGATGATTTCAAAGGGCCTGGCTGTACTGTTTGGGTACAATGCTGGCTTTTTAAAAAAAGACAGAAGGCTGTGTTTCCTTCACAACACACAAAAGTAGATTTCTCAGGGTGCTCATAAATAACTTTAAATATAGCTCCAACATCTGATATGGTATGTGCTCTTCATGCTAGTTCCCTTCTTTTTTCCCCAAGCTTCTGATTGGAGGAGAGCAGTGAGCAACTGGAGAAACTAAACTAGCTATGTAACAGTTTTAGGATTCCCTAATGAAGTAGCCACAGCAACTCCCAATGCCAAGAGACCATGTTACTTCAAAAGCATCTTGAGACTTTTGTACAACAGAAGACAGTTTGATTCTTCGGCCCAACACCTTCAAGTCCCCATTTCCATGGGTTAATAGACTGGACTGAAGTTCATGGAAAGCTTGCATCATCCATCTCAAAATGAGATACAGTGACTGCCATTATTGTTCTCCCGTCTATAAGAATTACACAACTGTTTCAAAGATAAAAACGTGGTTCAAAAGTTCTCTCTCTCTCTGACCTAGAGCTAAAAAATAAACCCAACTCTCATGTGATTTGGTAACTGCATTTAACTTTCATTCTTAGAGAAAAGTGATAAGACAATACTTCTATGCATTTTTACAAACTGTATGATGTGCACATATAACTGAATATCATTTTCCCCTGGTCCAACATTTAAGTTCAATAGTGGAACACTACAAATTGTGCTTAAAGCATACAGATACATGATAACTAAGGATGATACCTAGAAACTTTAAGTTTGACCTGGATTGAAACCTATTCAGTTGCAGTCAGCTGAGCACTACATTTGAGGAGCATATGCAAGACTCAACACCCTTTGAGAAAACATGTTAGCAGATGCTTCAGTTTTTAGCCTCAGTGAATGCTCCATGTTTCCTGTCACTGAAATTAACAGCAAACCTCTTGCTTGTGTGCCAGTCTCAGTGTGTACATCAGAACTCCACAGAGTTTTGGATCATAGTACTTGACTTCTAGTCCCAAGGACCTAAAAATCAGTTTTATTGCAAGACATTCCAACAAGATGGCCTTAGGAAAAAAAGGTTTAATTCATTCAATAACCACAACAACACACACCTTCTTATAGGTAAGACAACAGTTGTGAAAGGAGAGTGTAAAAAATACAGACTTTCTTTATATACACCAATATATTCCTTTCACAGTCATTATAATATACTCCATAAGGCACATGAGTCATTGCTACTATTAGATTAAATACAACCAAGATCATCTCTATTCCAATTCTTTCCTTGCAAAAACCCACAACCCAGAAAGATTTAAAACCAAATGCAGGACTTGATTAAAGGGGGGGGGGGAGAACAACACTGCTTGAAAATTTCTGTGATGCGTTTCTAAACATGGGGGGTCAGTGAGAGGAGGAGGTTGAAAAAAATACAATATTCTCTCTGACAAAATTTTAGAACTGAGAACTTAGAGGAGTGACAACAGCAAAGCTATGTGTGTGTGTGCACACATGCACACACAGAGGGGATACTATTAAGTAGGATACCATAGCAGCATGGAAACTTTGAATACAACTAGTTTAAGATGTTTCCAAAGCTAAGGAATATTAAACACAACTGAGATTTCACCATTTAAGAATGTATACCATTAATAGCCCTGTATGTGTCTTAAAACATTGTAGAAAATTCTTTACTTGAACAAGAACCACTCCATATTATTAAACTACAGAAAAGACCTCTGAATATTACTACAGTGCATTATTATCCCCCTGAAAGGAACAGTACAGCACAGATTAAAGTTCATCTAGCACAAGACTTAATACCTGTGAACTGCTGCTTTGGCTTGAATTTAAAGAATAAAGGACAGTCCAACCACTCCAACTTCCAGTGAACCAACAGGAAATTAAAAAGAAATCAAAGCTTGCTGGAATCGAAGCTGTATTTCACTTGTAATTTTAGGAGGTAAGTGAGATAGCTTTGATTGGTTCTACTGGGGATTGGATCCCAGTCCAGACATGGGGAAGCAAAGAATAGACATGATTGACCACCACATAACAAAATCTGAATTCCATACTAAAAAAAATAAATAATTGAAAAGAGTTCTTCGAAAAACAGTGCTTTAACATTATATTCTTAATTCGAAGATACTGGTGCACTATATTTTCAAGTACACTTACGTTTCCAGTAGCGAGTGCATCTATATGCTGTTGAACAGTGTTAAATGACCCAAGAAAGGGAATTAACAGAGCAGTTATACCCATCACTACTGTTACTAACCAAACTGAAGAGAGGATCAGTGCATAGGAGAAGGTACAGCCAGGAGAGGAGTACAGAACACATAGCAATTCATACATTCTCTCCTGGACAACTCAAGGTCACGGCAACACTTCTAGCCACGTCACGTTAAAGGGAATTCTTTTTTCTCATTCAAAGAGTAAGTGGAGGGTAATATTTTTCTCTCTGATTATATCAAGATGAGATGTTTCTGAGCAGTCTGAAGAACGGAACTACCTAAGAATCTTACTCCATTCCGTTTTCTTCATAGTTGAAAAGCTAGTTATTTTAATCAACATTATGCTGTATATGTGACGAATCAAGACAGACAGATAACCACGGCAATCCTGAGGAAATGCAGCTCCTCAAAGAAATGCAGTCATCTATTTTTATCATTAAGGAGCCGATTTGACTCAGAATGCTTTCCTTGACCTTCTAAACACTATGTCTTTCTTCAGAATGGCCTAAACTATATTCAAACACCTGAAGTGCCTCTGAATTGCATACCCTTTAGTAAATTTAACCTGTCTTGGGTCATCTATACAAAAATGTTTCAGCTTTGCCCCAGCATTGTTGCTCCACCACAAAACACATGAATAAAAGCAAGATTTCCAGGGCTGGGTCATGTAGAATTAAAGCTCTGTGGCATACATTAATTAATGTTGTGGCATTTTGTTAATGAAGACCCTTAGAAAGATGCAAATTAAATAAAGGTCAGAAATCAGTAAAAGTATCAAATCAGGCAGAATAACTGCCTGTATAATATTCTGTAGCATTGGTTCAACAGCACTAAAAAGTACACTTCAGTAACTGCAAGAACGTGGGATTTTTATAAGACAGAAGTCAAAGTTTTATCAATCTCATTTACTAAATTATACACAAATTTCTTCCCCTTCCCACATTTTTAAAAATAAGAATTGTTTGGCTTATTTAGTATATGGTATCAGTAGCACTCAGCTACATTAAAAACAATAATAACTTTTCTACCAATAATTATATCCTATGTGTGTATAACTTTTGGAAAACCATCCAAAAGAACAACATTTGACTTATAGCTTTCCACCTCCATTTTATATGCTTTAGCAGCCAATTAGAATCATGGTACTTCACAAACAAACATATGTGCTCCACAACAAGTACAGTATTTACAATGCAAGAAATTGCCAACAACAATCAGACAGCACTCTACAAAAGAAAGCTGCTCTCGGGGGAGTTGTTGCCTTGCTGCTCTTGTTCAGTCTTTATCCAAATTTTAGAAAATGGAACTAGATTTCAAAAGGAAGGGAGCTGCATAACAGTATTAAAAGTTCTCCTTTTTGCGTAGATGCTTGGTCGACGAATAACTACTCCCTTAAAAAGCAACAATGTCCAGTCCACTCCAAAGAGAGCCAGCTTAGGAAGAGATGTACCCTGAGCTAACTAAAATCCTCTCACAGTGCAAAGAAAGTTGCATTGCCCATTTCCAACTCTGGTTTTTGCAAAAGCAAAAAAGAGTAAGAGTTGCAGCATTCCAAGTGGCTAATATGAGCTCTGGGGGCACTGCAAACATTACAGCAACAGCTTCTCCAGATTCACCAAGTTTATGTCCATCCACTGGATATTCAGCAGAATTATCTCAATGGCTTCTCGGACACATTGGAGTTGAGCAGTCTCCTCCGACTTAGACTCAAAGAACGCCTTCACCTGTAGAAACAAAATACTTGTAAAAAAATCAGAAGGATAAAACAAACTTTTCCTGGTGCATCCTTGGTAGCCTAAAAGTAAGTGGGAAGAAATCTTCCATTTAGAATTGAATGCCAATTACACTGTAAATACTGAAAATCAGAATAATCGGAATAACGATCTTATTACACACTTAAAAAGTTCAACAGCAGTCTCTTAAATTTCTAAAGATGTTGCATAAGTTATTACTTAGAGACTAACAAGAGTACAAGAACAGACAGTGGAAGCTGAGATAATTTAATGGCACAGGACCTTGACCCCTACTATGCGTTCTCTTGCAACCATGTCAATGACAGTACTCCCCCCCCAAAAAAAACCCGTACTTTTGTGAACATTCTTTTTTCAACAAACCTCACGCAAATGTTCTTCTGTTGAGAACTGATGAGTTGTTGAAGTCACAATATTTTGAATTGTGAATGATCCACTGTGAAATCTGAAAAGAGAATGAATAAAGATCAACTAGTATTTATTTTAAAAATATTTAATTCATGCCAGATATGTTGAAGGTATATGGTATGTGACAATATTCAGAACAACCAGTTTTATAAATAGGAAGCCAGGAGATTTATCTTAGCTGGCAAAACAATATATATAAAATGCCCTGTAGAATCTATGGGACATTGTTCTAACTCAGGAGGGCAGGCAACAGCAAAGCTAGAGAACACTCTCCAAGAACACCTACAAGCTTCACAGACACGGTGTTTTGAATTATGCTTGGCAGCTAAAGACAAGACACTGAAATAGCAGCGTACTGTGAAAGGAAGGGTTACCGCTCAGTTACTGAACATCTGCTTGGCATGCAGAAGGCCTCAGATGCAACCCCCAGCATCTCCAGTTAAAATGAGCAGGTAGTAGGTGATCTGAAAGACCTCTACTTTGGAGAGCTCCTACAAGTCTGAATAGCCAATACTGGCTTTGGTGGACCAATGGCCTGATTCAGTAAAGGCAATTTCATATGTTCATATGTGCTCTTAGTCAGTAAGCATATATTGCGCTTCCATGACCAAGAAAGTCTCCCTGTACACATGCTGCAAGTGGTTAAGACGCTGAACTGCAGGCTGTGGAAGGTTGGTAGTTCAGCAGTTCGAGACCCGAGTGTGCTACATGACGGAGTGAGCGCCCGTCTCTAGTTCCAGCTCCTGCCAACCTAGCAGTTTGAAAGCAAGAAACTGCAAGTAGATAAATAGGTACCACTTCAGTGGGAAGGTAACAGCGTTCCGTGCGCCTTGGTGTTTAGTCATGCCGGCCACATGACCACGGAAATGTCTTCACACAGCGCTGGCTCTTCGGCTTTGAAATGGAGATGAGCACTGCAACCCTGGAGTCGGATTCGACTGGCTTTCGAGCAAGGGAACCTTTACCTTTACACATGCTGCAGTAGTCAAATGTTTCAGAGAATGGGGGGGGGTCACTTAATCAGATGCTGGATGTGAAAACCTGGTCAGCAGATACACACACACACACACACACATGTTACCTGTCAAGACCACACCACTTGCATTTCTATGTAAAAACTCAGAAGTATGTAAGATGGTCAGTCACTACAGCTATTATAAGTGATGTTAACTGCAAACTGTTCCGTGAGAAAATGCTGAGAGATTCAAGAATAGTTTGAAGATGTAGAAAACTTAACAGTATTAGTAGTACCTCTTAATTTAAAAACCTAGCCCTATGTTGTATGGTTTGTGTACTGAAGTAGAGTATGTACACCTACCCATACATACAGAGTAAAACAGAATTTATTATCACTACAACTCAAGAAGAGTCTTACTTTCTTATAAGTTGTTCCCAGTTCTCTTTGACGAAGTCCCAGGCCACTAAGTGCCCGGGCAAAGTCTGGCTGACTGTTCTTATAACGAGTGAAAGATCCTGTGATCTAATCTGGATTCCTTCAAGACTTGTTTGCATCAACCTGGGGAGAGAAAGCAGCCTAAGTCAGAGACTTTTCAGAGATACACCATCATGAGTCATCTGAAGTGGGTGCAGTGCAATGCATTGCAACTGAGGAATTTCCTTGGCTCCATGCCATGCAGCAGTCAAAAAATTTATACTCTAACCTAGGCAGTGTTCTTTTCCTCTTCGCTAGATAGATTCCTATCAAAATTCTGATCCTTCTATGATTTTCTGTGTGGTCACAGATCAAGATTCCAATGACCTGATAAAAATCCTACACAAAGTCCTGAAGCACACTGTGGAAGTCTTTCAGAGGCATTATTATTGTCTAGTTAGTGGTGTTCCCCAAGTAGTCACACACCTCAGCATATAAATTCTGGCAGGTCAAATTTATCTTCATTTCAAGGTGAATGCCATGCTCCTAACTGTTCCTTTCCAGCATGGAAAGTAGTCTGCTGCAATACCAGCATTATAAGCATCACAACCCTATGAAATACACTTATATCAGAGTGCCCAGTGCTTTAAAAAGGATAGGAGGAACACTGGAAACTACATGATCCAGAATTTCTTGAGGCTGCTGAGCATGCAAAGGCAATTTCAGAGAGTCACTTTAGCCCTACACAGACACTTTACAAATGTACGCAGGGAAGGTTAGAATCACATCTACTGGCTCCACCCTTTCACCCAGCCTCCATGTGTTAGAGAAACCACCCTGAATGGGCTCATGCACTCAGTGTGGCACGCTACATGTGTGCAATCCATGACCTATATTTTTCCAAGGTACTTTCATACATATAGAGCCTATATGTGTTGGCTAGGGGTGTGCATTCAGTAAAGCCAAAACAAAAAAACCTCTGAAAAATGTATTTTCGGCATTTTTCAGGTATTTGGCATACTGAACCAGATTCCCTGATCTGATTCGGCTGCTGAATATTGAATGCCAACCCCCCACCCCGAAAATATTAGGCTTTTTTTGGCTTTTTTTTTTGCATTACCGAAAACAGGCATGGCAGGGGTTTAAACTTTAAAGGGCTCCCCTTACCTTATTTTTCCCACTGTTATTGTCTCTTTCCCGGCCTTTGCTCTGCTTTCCAGGAGGGAGGGGGAAGAGGGACCTTACAGACAGCCAATCACTGCAATGCATTAGCAAATGCCACTACAGCTTGCAAGGCTGTTATTGCTGCTGGCTTCATTTGTTGAAGCCCAACTACTAGCTTGCTGCTTTCCTAGGGGGAGGAGCACTGGCCAATCGGATTTGGCATACTGTTCTCTGGCCAATCACAGAAGTTTGTTCCTTTTTGAAATACTTCTTTGTATGACCAGAGAGCATAAAAGCAGGGGTCTCTGGCTGGCTGACTCCATTCCTGTTCCTGCTGCTGAGAGCGAGCCTGGGTTGGAGATTGTGTGGCTGGCTTCTGCTTCAGCCACTGCTCTCAGCCTGCTTTCCTGCTGCTGACTATTGGACTACTTCAGATCACGATCCATCCTGCCTGCTGGGCAACAGAAGAAGACTGAAGACATCACTGGTTTGACTTATCAGGGCCACTTAAAAAAAAATCTTATTTTGTTGTGGGCTGGTGGGTTTGGAGCCTGGGTGGTGGTGGGTAGGCCTCTGGGCCCTAGGGCCACTCAAGCCTCTTCCTGGTGTTTTTTTTTTTTTTTGG
>NW_015163635.1:232252-256377 GCF_001447785.1 Gekko japonicus | reverse complement strand
CCCCACATTCCCCCCCCCCTTTGAAAGCCATTCCCCTCCCCTCTGCTGCCTCCTGCTGCAAGAGAGAGCGCAGAAAAGAGAGGAGCAGCAGCAGCAGCAGCCCCAGCCACAAGGGGCTCAATGGCGGGGGAGGACCAGCTAAGAGAGCCGCTGGGGAAGCCAGTTTCTGTGTGCCCTGTTCGTCAGCCTGCCAGCACCATGGGGTGTGTGGTGTGGGATGCCCTCTGCTGGGGAGGGAGATCGAGAGGGGTCCAGCCAGGCTACATGGTTGCCTTACCCCCCTCCATGGGCGTTAAACAGGAATGTGGTGAAAGGCTCTTCATGGGCCTCTTGCTGGCAGCATCATGGTGTGTGTGTGTGTGTGGGATGCCCTTTGCAGGGGGAGGGGGGAAGGCCGGTACATGGTTGCCTTTCCCCCCCTCCATGGGGGCCTTTAAACAGAGCACAGTGAGAGGCTCTTCATGGATCCAGCAATGCACAAAAAGAAAAAGAAATCTACTTAGCATTGTATCCCTTTCCCCACACTATTTTCTCCTGCTTCCTCGTCTCCTTCCTACCCACCAACCAACCTACTTTTTATCTCTCCTCCATCTTCAGTTATTTCATTTATACCCCACCTTTCTCCACAACAGGGCCCAAACCAGCTTACATAATTTCCCTCCCCTCCACTGTATCCTCACAACAAGACTGGGACATAGGTTAGGCTGAGAATGTGTAACAGGCCCAAGGTCACCCAGTGAACTTCTAAGGCAAAATGATTTGAACCTAGCTCTCCCTAGCCTGAAACTCTAACTCACGACACCACACAAATCAGGTGGCTGTTGGTGGGCCTAGTCCTGATGACCAGTTCCTCAAAAACCAAAACAGCTCTGGAAACAGCATGGCCCTTCACCACTTCCTTTTACTAACAGAAACTAAAACTGGAAGGGTGGCAATACAGTTATGGTCGCCTAGTAACAGCCATCAAGGGCATTCAATTCTTAAAGCTACAGGTACTGCTTCTATTAGCTTCCAATGATATTTTTAAGATTTCAGATCGAAGGTGTTTTTCAGGTTTATAAAAATATGTGTCTTGTCCGTTCATGATTCCAGTCTTTGAATTTAAGTATCCACAGATCTGGTTACTCTAAGAATGAGACATATTGATGTACAAACCTGCAGTGATCAACGAAACAAAATGGTTAAAACAAAAAAAAAGTCCACAAAGAAGAATCAATAGCTGGCCAGAATGATGCTTAGGATTTTAGTCTACATGAGGCTTCATACCTGATCAGATTTCGAACATCATTTGTGCTGGCTAGTGCTTCAAGGATTTTGAGCTTTTCTGCTTCAGAAACCAAAGAGGAATACATTTTCAAAAGGAAGTGCCAGCCAATTTCAGTTTTTGCTCCAGCTGTGAATATGATCTTCATAACATCTGTTGGCAGACTACACAGGGAGAACAAACCTTTATGAGAAGAGTTTAAAGAGAACAGCCACTTCAAAGCATTTTAGCTAAAACTGCCCTAAGTGATAACCTCTCTTAAACAAAGCCCTTAACCTGAGAGAAGAATTTGTAGGTCACAGAAATTAATATCAGAAGACCGATCAGATACAAAGGTAACTAGGAAGCAGAGCTATATAGCATTAAAGTTATACTTTACTTTGGAGGGAAACAGCCCAACATTAAATGCACAGTGGGTCTGGAACAACAACAGCTACCTCACATGTCATGGGGAGCCACTTCTATTAATTTTTTTTTTTTTTAAGTATCTGGGTTCATGGCTCATATCTCCAAGTGAGATCTAAAGGACAGGAGTCCCGTACCTTTAAGAGTTGTGGGGAAAAAAAAGTGGTGGTTTAAGCAATGGCAGCTTTTCTCAATTCCACATAAGCAGGAGCACACATAATTCCTTTGTCAGTACAACTATCAAAGATACAGGAGGGTCCAGTATTGTGGCCACTGAAAGTTTTTGTTTGGTTTACTTCAAAGGACAAAAAAAAAAACCCGGCAATGCCATTAGTGTGACCCACTTTAGATCTGAAACCAACCATTTCTAGGTCCTGAACTGCTGGTTGAAGACCAAAATGTAATCACATATATTGCCGTTTCGTGAAAAGCCTGCACCTGTTCGCTTCTTGCCCACGTTACACTGACCAAGAGCGACTGCCACCATGTGTACAATTCAAGTCTTGGCATGTCACCATAAGTACTGTTTGAGAGCAGCTACCAGTTGGCAGCAGATGCTCAGTGCCACTTGACACAGGCAGTGAGCCAACTGATGAGTGTACTAAATAACTGCATCTATGACACTAATCATTGAAATACTGGATGGGCAGCCTGATATTAATCTTTATTGTACTGCTGTGCCGTAAACATAGGCTTCCACTTCAGCAGCATCCAGTACACTGCAAGCAGAGCTGAACACTCCCACCATGTTCACATCTAAAAGCAAGGGCACCATAACCTTGCTATGACTTCTGTCCAGCGTAAAGCTCCACTAGGAGTAGATGTCCCAAGATGCCTCATTTTAGGAAGGCCCCTCTGTGTGCTCTTCTGCTGAAGCAACAAGAAGTGCTCCTGTGCTCTCAAGTGGCACTACCAGTTCCTTGAACCCGCTCTTGTGCTCTACACTTAAAAATGCAGTTCTGTGCTCTGTGCCCTCATTCTCACAAAATCAGTATGTATGCCTACAATGATCTGCTTTAGGTTGACCTATTGACTACAGTGGGATTTATTCCCAAGTATGTGAACAGTACCCACTTTGCAAGTCTAATTCAGATGTTAACAGTCACATTTATTAACTGCATGATGAAAAGCATGATAAAATATTTGTCACTTGAAGACATCAAGACAAGCATTTCCACATCCAATGCAGTGATAACTGCAGTATCAATATAAAACTAGTGAAACAGCCTTGTTCTGGTAGTGGTCAAGTAACAGGGAAATATTTTCTTGATGCCATGGTAAAGTGGATGCTTTATTCAAAAAACACACATCTATGTTTTACTTTTTGGTGCCACTGGAGTTCATCCACTCATTAAACAGCACTGTGGCAGTGGTGCTGCAGTTTCCTATGTTATGGGAACAGGCAAAAGTTAGCAGACTTGATTGCAGCTCTTGTTCTGAGAGGCTCCCTTTGTTTGTCCATGTTTGTTTCTTAATATTTTCTCCAAGCATGTTTTCCACCTTGTTCTAGGAAAGCACAAAGGAAAAACACCACTGAATGATAGCAAAACCCCCATTGCAATTACAAGGATGCTTTTGTAAACCCCCTAAATACTTTAAAATACCCAAGATTTCCTAGTCGTCTACCACTCACATGTACAATCCTTGGGGCTCTTCAAGTACTTCTTCCCTCCAGAAGAATGGGCTGAAGAGCATTTGCCCATTGTTACATTCACTCTGAATTTCAACTGGTATCAATATGCTAATTCAAACATCTGGCACATATACTTGAGTTCATACAAAACTATTTGGACAAGCATTCCAAGATGCTTAGCCCAATCCTACTTTCCAAGGGCAAAAAATAAGACTACACCAGCACTGTCATGAACTGGGAGAGTGTTAAGATTTGCTGAAGATTCCTCACTATCAAAGTTTAGTACACTGAAAGTGTTCTAAAAGCTTGAAATCCATCTAGGGTAGCTTATTCTATGAACCTGAAGTATTAGGGACGAAGTTGCAAGCAGATGGCTTTTGCATCTACTGAGAAACTGCCACACACTTCGAAGTGGCAAAATTTACTAACTTAGATATCTTTTATACATATAACTTTTCTTGTTATGAAATTAGAGTTGATGCCAGAGTAGGATAGGATGCTTCTACTATACAGTAGTAACTCTTTAAACATGAATAGTTAGTATTTGCCTAGTGTCCAAGGACATACCACTATTTTGGTAGCAAGAGTTTGCAATCCCCTCTTTTCAACTAAGTTGTAGATATGATTCACTTGATTCAATGCTTCTGTGATTGGAGCAGTGCTGTTTTCTTTCACTAGGTACTCAATCAGATCAAAGGTCCTGTTCAGTGATACCAGTCCTAAACTAAAACAACATGAAAAAGGGGGTCAAGCATTCTGATTAATCTCCAGTCCTCAGTACCAATAAGAGATGTTTAACTTTCAATATCTTTGCATTCATGTTCTGATAGGATGTTACAGTATAAAAACAAATGAATTTTGTGCTTAGCTCTTTTGCAACACGATGTTAGTGGCATACTTTTTTCTGAATTGAAATGGATAAAATATTAATTTCAAGATTTCCCTACAGAGGATTGCTCTCAGAAGCAAATTGCCTGATATTGCAAAAGACATTATACAGGAACAAATATAGGAAAGAAATTGCCTGACTGCCTGTTTTTAAAATCATGGTAATTCTTCTTATATATTTTCCTTAGTATTTTTAAGAATAAGTTTTATGCTTGCCCTGTCACTCTTTGCTAGAAAATAGCTTTGCTTTTCTTGGAAGCAAAATTTTCAGTGGAACTGTTTTGATGAGGCCCCAAGTGCTGTTAAGATCTACCAATCACAAACTTTATAGACATGGCGTAAAGGACATAGAGTCTACAAGTACATTGTAATTTAAGATGATGTATGAGTATAGTATCCACTCTGTTAGATGCTTTCTATTCTGTTTCTTATGTCTCTTCTGTTTGTTTTTCTGTAGTATCTTTCTATGAAACTAATAAAATCTGTTTATATATAAAAAAAGATCTACCAATCACAGTTCTACATCCCTTACAGACTATCATTTGCTTCCAGGCGGCTCTGAACTAAATCTTTTGCTGTTCCCTTTGCTCATATTACTGTTTACTCTTCTAGTGAATCTGACAGGCTAGTCCTTATATGTGGGCAAGATGAGGTACTTTTATTTTAAAAAAGCCTTTGTGGGTTAACAAGATTGTTTGAATTGGACTTAGCAGACATAAATAGAGAAGGCTAAATGGACCAAGATGCTCACTCATGTTTGTTTCACTGCTTACAGAAGATTAATTTGAAACAAAACTGTTCTTGCAGAAATCAGCATCTGTTTACTACAGTTCTCTTGTCTTCATCAATAAAAGTAGCATTGTTCGAAACTCTCTACAGGGGCATCTTACATCTTCAGTTATCACAGTCAATTGGTTTCTTCAAGTATTCAATTTCTAAAGGAATTAGCCATCTATATTATTCTAATTGCTTCTTAGATAAAAGATCCAGACAAATTTGATTGATGACAACCAGAATCCCACTTTTTTGGGGGAAGGGTCACAATAATGTGACATCTTTTGTCCAATGTCTCCTTTGTGATTATTTCCCAAGGAAATAACATACAACTACAACAACAGATTCCGAAAGCTCAAGCCAGGGCTCAAGTCCTCCAGTGGACCTTCTGAAGGAATTCACATAAATCTATGCAATGGCCATTAAGGCCACCACAAAGTATCTCTTAATAATAATACTTGGCATGGTTAATTGATCATACTGACTCTAAAGTAACACATGTCACCATAACAATTTGACATTACATTTCTCTTTAGTATGTTTTTTCAAAGTCTGATTACCACCTCTCTGCTGCCCATGTACACAGATCTATGTTCTGCAAGACAAGTGAACAGCTGTAGTAATAACCATGATTTTAAAAATTACCCTGCTAGATTGAAAATGTTCTGGATCAGATTAGCTCTGTCACTGGATGTCAGAGCAGTGGGATCTTCCTTCAGCAACTGAATCAAAACCTTCCAACCATCATCGTCATATTGCACAATATAGTAGCCATTCGATTCTACGTTGAACTTGACCCAGCTCACTTTATCTGGAAGTGTAATAATATCTACGGAGAAAGGGAAATAAACAACACATCAATTTGCTTCAGTCTTCCAACATCACTGAAAGCTTTTGAGTGTTCATAAGTGCATGAATTCTTCACCAGAATCATCCCAGAAGCCATTGTCTTCCTAGTTTTACAAAAGACCTGGTTAAGCTACAGGATCTTACTTGGATGCAGCTATCAGCCATAGCCAAGAAAACAATTCAACACCTCAGGGTATCATACATAACTGGAAGCTGTCTTGTACAGATGAGTGGCTTTGAGTAGCTTTTCTGCAGGACGTTTCAGTCCCAAAGTGGCAATTCAGCTACACAAACTACTAAGGCTGCCCTTCCACCTACCATCATCTGAATCAGCCATATTACAGGGAGGGAGCACATGACTAAAGCCCTATGTTTACGTGTAAACTGCTGAAGGTTAAATTTTGGCAGTAAGCTTGTCTGATTACCACAATTAATGCTATGATGATGTTCTGTGCTATTAGGCAGCACAGAAAAGACCTTTGGGCATAAGATTATTTCTCTACCTAGGACTCTATTTTATTTATTTGCCAAATGGGCTAGAGGAAACCAAAATGTAAGAAGTTCAGCACACTTGATGGGAAGATTAATCCACTGAATCCATTCTTCCATTTCACTTCACAGTAGATAAAATGAAAAAATCCCATCCTAGCATGAAGCTTTCCAAAGTTAATACCGCTACCAAAATATGTTTCATGGCCAGCTTAATTATCAGCAAAACACACCCCACCCTTTTTTGCATGCTTTCCCCAGATCTGTTTGGGGTAGTTTTGTTTAAGTCTTTTCTCCTTAAAAATGATCTATTGCTTTTCATTAACATATTTAACATCTCAACTATGTAGCAGCCTAAATTTTGGCAGTAGCAGCATATGTACTTTTTAATGCACACTGCTTTCATCTTCTCAGGAGCAGTTTTCAATTATAAAAATGTATCTGTCCTGAAGTGAATTACTTACATCTCCATAGCTGGCACTATTGCCCCATTCTTTCATATAGAGAGGAGCCAGGTTACAAAAAACTCTCTGTTACAAACTCTCTTTTCACTCCTACCGTGAAGCAGTGTTGATGTGTCCAAGCACATACCTCCAGGCAAACAGAAGGATTATATAGACTACACATCAAAAGGAAGACATGGAACTATTCATCTCAAAAAGATGAACAAAACAAGAACAGCTCACTAAACAGTTATGAATCATAGCAGTCCCTTTATTCTTAAAGTATTTCCAACAAAACAGCATCATTAGTCAACTGGATGGACTAGCTGTATTTTCAGATCACAAGGTGGTAAAAGTCCATCTGTACTGAAGAAATTGGAAATGAACCCAATTAAAAATATAAAAAGCTGCACTATTGAAAACTAAGGTTTCTTTTCCAGCACCCACCATGCCAAGTCATTAGGAGATATACTGACCGGGGGGGGGGGGGGGAATCAGCTTTCTTGTTCTATAATTTAATAACTCATATACTCATTCGTAGGAACAGCCAAGTCAGTAATACATATTGCTGGGCCAATAGGAAAATACCACACAAAACAAGAGCATCTGGAACTCAGAACAGAATACTAGCAACACTATATCCAATTTAAAAGCCCAATTATTTAAAACTCTGTTTTTAACTAAAAAATCATTAAAAATTTATTAGTGGGATGCCTGGGAGAAAGGTGGTATATAAATATTTTAAATGGTGGTGGTGGTGAAAAATGCCATCAAGTCACAGCTGACATAGAGACCCCCATAGGGTTTCAAGGTAAGAGATGGACATGTGGTTTGCCATTGCCTGCCTCTGTGCTGTAACGCTGGACTTCCTTCGTGGTCTCCCATCCAAGCACTAACTAGGGGCAACCCTGCTTAGCTTGAGAGCTGACAAGATCAGGGTAGCCTGGGTTATCCATGTTAGGACATATATTTTAAATACCTATCTCCCTTATATATAAAAGCCGAATGGTGGTGGCACTTCTCTAGAACATTCCACATGCTCCGGAATTGGTTGGTGCCCTGGTGTGTCACTCAGAATCTGTCCCAATCCACTGGCTGCTTTGCCTGAGTCCTGCCTCATTTTGCTGTTCCTCTCCCCCCCATAGCCAGTCAGAACACAGAGGTTATTTGCATATGCAGCCTCATTGGCCTTTGCCTTGGAACACAGAGGTTGTTTGCATATGCGACTTGATTGGCTTTTGCCTCTAACATTCTAAACAGTTTGCTGTTCTGAGGTAAAATGTGTCCAATCTCCAGGTGAGGGCTGGAGATCACTCAGAATTACAACTGCTTTCCAGATGGCAGAGATCAGTTCCCCTGGAGAAAATGGTGAGCTCTGTATCCTTATATGCTGCTGACGTGGCCCCCGTATGACAGCCAATGTGACATAGCAGTCAGGGCTTCAGAGCACGGGAGAGGCTGCAGGTGGTGTGGGGGTGGAAAGCTGAAGAGTGAGGGGGAAATAAAGGTAGGTTGATGATTGGCTGGTAAGGAGATAGGGTTGCCAACTCCAGGTGGGAAATTCTTGGAGATTTGAGGGATGGAGCCTGGAGAGGGTGAGGTTTCAGGAGGCGTGGGACCTCAGACAGGCACAAAGCCATAGACTCCACCCTCCAAATCAGCCATTCCCTTCTGGGGAGCCATCGTTGCCAATCTCCAGGTGAGGGCTAGAGATCACTCAAAATTACAACTGTTCTTTAGGTAGCAGAGATCAGTTCCCATGGAGAAAATGCTGGATTCAGTGTCATTATACCCTGCTGAGGTTGCCACAGCAAATTGACACTGAGCGTCCAAGGCCAGGGCACCCGCCCAGAGCCTCTTTCTAGAGGCCATTGTATTTATTTCTACAACGGACCTTTTTCCTAGTAAATTAATAAATCATAGGAATTGAAATATTGATTTCCCAGCTCTGTCCACACACCAAAGTGTGAAGCAAGGCATGTAACAACTAGAGATGTGACGCCCCCCCTATGAAAAAAGCCTCTGAAATACTTTCTCTTTTAGAATAAATAAAATGCTTCTTAAGGCAAGGTTTTTAATAGTTAAAATGTACACTGTGAAAAAGTCTGAGGATTGTTTCAATTTCTTCAATGGAAAAATTGAGAAATTTGGGTGACCACTGGAAGAAAAAATCTCTTATATGGTAGACAGATATAATTTCAAGAATTGTGTTTACATGTAAAAACCTGTCAACAATTAATATGCTATAATATATTTAATTATAATACATGAAAGAGTTCAGTATTTTCAATGTTATAAAATTTAGCTTAATATCCAAGCATGCTACCTGTGGTAACTTTATGAGTTTCTGTTCAAATGCGTTTTCTTTTGTTTACTACAGAATTCACTTTCTACCTTCAGTGTTTTTTCCCCTACTTCTCAGATGGCAAAATTAAGAAACACATGTGCTGCAGTGACATAGGGGTGCAGCAGTTTGCTATTCTTTCTCAAGTATTGGGTATAATTGCAATTTTTCTTTTAAAAAATGAAAATAGCTATAACTTTAAATTCCATAAATATGTCAAATACTACAATTTGTAAAGTAAGCAATAATGCATCTTATGTTCAACCAGTAAAATAATTATAAGTTAGATAGGAAAGTAAATACTGCATATGTTTCGATTTTTCTCCGAACTGTCCTTCGAAAGAAAGAAAGAAAGAAAGAAAGAAAGAAAGAAAGGCAGGCAGGCAGGCAGGCACAGGTTTTTCCCGTGGCTTCAAAATTTCTGGAAATTTTACAGCTCTAGTTAACACAATAATACAACAGTAAAAACAAAATGTAAACAAAGAGTAAAGCCAGGACTGTAACTGGAGCCCCCACCTTCCAACACAATTTTGGTGCCCTAGAGATGCCAGCCAGAACACAAGTGGGTTGGAAGTGTTTTTTACTGGACTTGAAAGGCTGTCCCACAATACCACAGTAACCAGTTTCATATTGGGAAAGGCAGTACTTCCTGGTTTGAGACAAACATTTTGCCACCCCATAACCACTTTTCTGTTGGTTGTGTAGACCAATCCTTAGAACAAGTTCAAGGCAGTTTCCTTGTATCAATAAAAACTAAGGCCAGCCAATTGAATGAAATCCTAATGTGTATTAAACTCATCCCCACGTCAAATTAACCTCAGTCAACAAATACCCACAACAGTGTTTCTGAAACATGTTATGAACACTTTCCAGAAGGCTAATATACTAATAAGGGACAGCCAGTGAAAATACTTCACCTATATTTACTGTCTGGGCACATGGTAAACTCAAAAGGCATTCAACAGAACATACCTGACTTGTTGGCCAGTAAATGTGCCCAAGAAGAGAAGAAAGAACTGCCATTGCTGGTGGTGTAGGAAAGAGGTATATCCCACACAGGACTAAAGGGAAAAAAGATCATTTATTGTTGAATTGTAGAACCTATATTATGTACAACTGTACTGACAATCTATTACTGTCTGCTAATATTTCAACCTTCTGCTGTTGGGCAGGTTTATATACATTAGGCCTCTAATAAAGGGTGCAATTACAAAAGTTAGCCCTATAACCCAGAGGCAAGCTATGTCATTACATTGTGGCTAGTGACACAAAGTGTTAACAATGCCCAGGGACATGATGATAGCAACTGTACAACTGATTTCTGCTCACAGATGGCTGCAAACAGGTATGTTCACAGAAGCAAGGCAGAAGTAAGCCAAGAGTGCCACAAAAGCTGAGCTCATGACAGGTGTATACAAAGCAGATTCCTACTTGTATGTTCTTGCTGAGCTTGTTTTAAAGTGTTACTACTGATATTCAACTACCAAGGTCAACACCAAAGCACAATAATGCAACATGTTTCAGCCACTTAGGTTTTTAATTTCTTTTTTTTTGTAAGAAAAATGTTTCCCCTTCAATTCAATGCTTCAACACTCATAGTTCAGTTCTTTTTGTCTTTCTATTTTAACTGTAATCCCCTTTCTGCATAAACAGTGCCACCTCAGCTGGACACACTACAGACATAAAAGCAGACATTTGCACACATGTGCAGTGGAACAGATAACTATACACACATGTGCAGCTCCTTCCCTTTTAAACAGATAAGTAGGATTTTACACTTTTTAAAAAAGCATTCTGCATGTATTCTGTTGATCAGAGCATCTCCCTAGGCATTTGCTTTTGTATATTGATACTATGGACAGGTCAAAGAGATTTCTTCTCTGCAGAAGAGATCTCCAACTTCCCCTATTAAACCTAGAGAAAAAGAATCATGAGCTACTTGCCTTTGTTGCTTGCCACTTTGAAAGCACAAAATTGTATTTAATCCTTGATCTTTCAGTGAAATAAGCAGAAGAATTTTGTACTATAAAATAACCTCCTTCTGCCACCTGCTGGTATCACCCAGGTGAAACACATTCATCTAGAACTACAGTAAGATGTCAATATAAAAGTAAGGCAGGTATAAATTTTTCCCCTCAAAGTCTATGCAAAGAGCAGAAGGGTATTAGTGACCATCCCTATGTAGATGATGGAAATCTATCACCAAATCCTGGAATGCATTTGCCTGATCAGCTTAAAGCCCCATCTTCTCTCTATGCTGTCATTACCGCCCTATTCCTTATATTTTTAACCAGATCTGCTGCAGGTCTCCAAGCACACTCCCCTCTCCAAACTACCCATCCAGCTCCATCACATCCAGCTGTTCCCGCCCACCTTCCTAGGCAAATGCCTTTGAGTATGTGTTTCAGCACACGTAATAAATACATCTTGGTATTTAATGCTACATCTCAATCCATTTATTACTGTTTCTAGCAGAAAGCCTGGGACTGTTTCCCCCTGAAGACAAAGTGCAGTCAGCAGATAGACTTAAAACACTTGAATGAAAAAAGGATTAAAAAATAAACCTTGAATGTATTATCTGATTTTCTAATTCCACATTATGCATAAATCTCTCCTGTGTCAGAAAAATCTGTTTTCCTTTTGTTGAAACTCTCACTAAGGGAAATCCCTTCTGGTGAGTCCACGTTTCCATAAGCTTTTTAACATCCACTTCTCCATGTGTGACCTATGGGAGAAAAATCATTCAGATGTATCAAGAAACCTCACCCACACTTCTACCCCTAATTTAACTAATTTAGCCGAGCCGACAATAAGCCGAACTGGGAAAAGAACAGCAAGTCCCTCCACTGGGTGCCGGTAGGGCGGTCCCCACCCCTGACTATGTGTGGCCATAGATAGGGATAAAGAGTAACTGTAAGCCGCTCAGAGACCCCTTGGGGGGTTCGAGCGGGATACAAGCTGAAAGCATAAATAAATAAATAAATAAATAAACTAAAGAAAATGGTAGAACCAAAGAATTAGTTCCTTTTTCCCATTAAAGACTAACATTTTAAAGACTAAAAAAAAATTGCCACAGGACTCCAGTTATTTTTGGTGCAACTGACCAACATGGCTATCCCTCTGGAATTAACATCATGAAGAGCTCTTCATTAGGTATGAGTGTTCTGCTTGTTCATCTTCTCACACACATTAAAGTTAAATCATCAAAACACTGGTACAGGCAAGGAAGAAAGAGGCAATCTATGGGAAGAATTGGGCCTGACCCATCTGTGTTTCCTCCGTCTTCTCCTCTGAGTGGAGAAAGAGGTGAATTGTGCAGGCAGCTGCAGTGTACACATACGTCAAGCTGCAGCTCTTCAAACTTCATTATAAAAATTAACTAAGCCATTCAAAAATATGTCTGCATGAAAGGAGAAACTTGAATCTCAGTTGGGCATCTCTTTCCTAGATTTTGAACTCAGAAAGTTTTCAGTCTTTCAAGTCCCAGCTCTGTATTTAAAATTAGTATCAGAGGGTTATGAAGGAATGTGGAACCCGAGAAACAAGGACTTCAAGCCTTAGAAAACATATTCAAGGATGACTTCTTTTCACTTCAATCAAACATATTACCTAAGCCTGTGATGGTCAACATATGACATATTTCAAAAATTGGCTATGTGGAATGCAGCAGCAGGAAGTAGCATGATTCTTCTTCCTCTCCCCTACAGACGCCCCCAACTGTAGGACTCTGGTAGGAATGAATGACATGTACACAAACCTCTGCCCCAAGCTCCTCATCATTGCTGATTCAAAGAAGCTTGGAAACCTCTGTGCTCTCTCTCTCTTTCTTATATGCTATGACCTGCTGCAGTCAAGCTGAGCCAACACTTAAAGTGCAGTCAGTGAATCATGTCAGCAACTATTTTGCACTTCAAGATCCAGGACAGCAAATCATCTGTAAACCCACGCAGCCCATGGCAAGAGACACAAACACGCAGTGGATACATAAAACAGATAAATCTGTTGTGTTTTTGCAAGAGTTGAGGGTCACTTCAGAAACTCCAGTAAATAAAAAAGGGGGGGGGCTACAAATCCAATCAATGGTTTAGGACTAGTGCAGCGGAAGACCTGCCTTCTCTGATATGAAAAGGCCTGTTCAATCTTCACCTGCTACAGGCTTCCCTTCCTCTGTGTTTAGGAGGGAGGCAAATAGAGACAGATCCTTCTCTGTTCCAATGTTCCTTTTATCAAACACCCAAGCCAAAGTGATTCAGTACTTTTTTGTCCTTTAGAGATCAGGCTCAATTTTTTATTTTCCCATAACTGTTCTTAAATCCATTGAAGGTTATTTCAGATTGTATTCACTTTGTTTTCCTTAACATTTTATGCCTTTTTGTAAGCTGCCTTGGGTATTTATTTATTTTAAAGAAAGATGGTCTGTAAAACTTCTAATCAGTGTGGACCAATTGTCTTAAGTGAGACAGAAGGAGGATGGAGAGAACACAGTGTCTTTTCTAATTCAAGGGAAATCAAATTTTAGAATTTGAAAAATTTTGAGTTTTTTTTAAACGATAGTACTCTAATTGTGCAAAGTTTATTATTGATTGCTAATTATTATGAACTTAAATGCTGACTGGAATTTTTTATAACTTTACAAGGAACTGCTGCTGATAGGGGCAACAGATTTTACTCATGGCACAACTGCCAAAGAAGACTGGCTACTTAAGTAGTATAACTAATCAACCTTCCCCCAGTTCCCCTCCTCTGCTCAGGACATTTACCTCGGTCATGCTATCCCACAAGTCATCACTACGGGTAGAATTATAGCTGTGGTCATGCAAATAACTCTGAATGCCAGCTTTGAAGAAATCCTTACTGAGATAGTTCTTCAACATCAACAAGAGAGAAGCGCCCTGTATTGAGAAAAATGTGTTAGATATATACAGATTCATAGTCACATATGCATGCAAGTATTGAAGAATACTTTCATGAGCAAGAGTTTTGGCCCAGGAGAAAACTGCTTCTTTTAGTTTAAGGAATACAATACTTGTTTTGATAACGAACAGGGGAGAGAAGAGAATGTTTGTTTTTTTTAAAAAAAGAGACAGCTATGTTTGATTTAATTCTGATCTAATTACAGATTAGCAACCCTGAAATGTAAACCTATTGGAAAGTGTAACCCCTACAGATTTTGAGAAGATGGGTTCAGAATGAAGCCTGAAAAGTATCTCACTCTGACCTTGTACAAACAAAAAGACTGTCTGAGCATAGGAAACGTCAATGAATTCGTTTTCAGCTATATGTCCTAAAGCTATCCTTCAGGACTTGTGATCAGCATCAACAAGTATGCAGAAAGAAAAAAAGAAATTAGGTGTTAAATAATGATGATAGCAGGACAGAAGGAGGAAAGGTCCAGAGGAAGCATGTGGGATACTGTGTCTCTGCATCAACTATTTTTAAGGAATCTGTTTAGAATTCTGAAAAGACTTATAGTTAAGCATGCAGTGTCTAAGGAAAGTAGCCAGATAAAAGCTAGAACATAAAATTTTATCCTGAACACTACCCAAGATCTACTGTCTTCTAGCCGTAATGGGGAGGGGGGGGATGTGCAACTTCATAATATTCGCTTTATCCTAACACTAAAGACTAACAGCAACTGAAGTTCTTTGTGGCATCCATTGCATTTACTTATATTAGAGCAGATATATACAAACGCAACTTGCATACAAAATATGCTTTAAACTATGCTGTTTCAGCAGCTTCCAAAATCCAATCTGTGCAAGTTGGGCGTACTTTTCAAGATACCAAGGGTGGGGGGCTATAATGAGTCAAAACGTCCTATTTGTTAGCTACTGTATACAAGTACATCTAGCGCTGCTATTTTGTGTTCACCAGTGCTTCTAGATTCTGCAAACTGGGCTGGCTCTGAAGATCATGAGCAGCTAGGGGTTGCTGAAAAGGACACAGATAATGTGCCCCTGTTTTGTGATACCCCTCCTCCACATCAGCCACTCTGGGTAAGCAGGAAGTTTACCTCTGGCCATGCTAGCAGATGCAAGGGCAAAAGCTGCTTTAAACTGTTCCTTTAATCAGAACAACATGTGGTCTGGCCACAAATGATAGGGACTGATTGCAACTAGCGAGGGAGAAAATATCAGTTCACATACATCTGTTTCCTACACATCTATATGGGAATTTAAATCATTACTACATATACATATAGTCAAAATCTATTCAAATATCAATTTCCTTCTCTCTGTGTTTACAAATATTCAAGAGAGGACAGAAATCACTACGTTTACTTACAACTCTAGTTCTAGAGAAGTACAATGCTTCTTCTCACACTGAAAGCAAACTTCCAAATTGTCACAATTAGCCTCAAAATAACGAAAGAATTCCTTCTTTAAAGCTAAGATGGGATGATTGCAAAATAGAAATTAAAAAGCAAAGTTTTTTTTCCCTAAAGGAAAATTTTAATCAGATCTCTTTGTATAATGTAGACCAAGGTCCCCAACCTTGGGGGATCCACAGAGTTATCGTAAGGAGTGTGCAAATCAATATGCACACTAAGCATTATAATTGTGATCTTTTGCCAGTATGTTTTCTCTCAATCAACAGTACAACTTTTATCAATGGGGGGAGGTGCAATTTTTTTTTATGTTAAAAGGGGTCTTCATACTCAAAAAAGCTGGGGACCACTGATGTAAATGTAACATTTACCAATTGATTAAACCATAAACCAATCAAGGATCCCCCCCCCCCAATTTCAACATTAACAGGATGTAGCGCCAGTAGTTAATATTAATACTAAATATGGCTGGTTTTAAAGTTGGGTTTACAGCAGTGGTGGTTAGTGTCAACCTTGGTGCAGACATACTTGGTGCAGATATACCACGGCTAGGGCTAAAATGGAAGGGAGCAGGAATTCATATGGACATACAGAAGGAGTTGGATAGAGAATGAAAGCCCTTGGGGAACTGATCACTTGACCATGGCTAGGAGTTTAGAGTTCAAAGACAAGTAATGATGCTCATAGAAATATATTATATATAAACACATACAACACTTCAAGAAAATGTAATGCACATCATAAAGTCTCACAAACCACAGAATGATAATTCTTGAAAGAAACACTACCCTAAATAGTCCACAAGCACAAGCCCTCTAAGGGCTGTAAGAGTCCATAGAAAAAATAGTCCAGTATACCCCGACAGTATTGTACGTTATATTCATGCCATTTCGAAAAAATCCTTCATGAAAGCATATAATAAGTCAAGGTAGGTACAATGACCGTGCACCAATCAAAATTCTATATTGTATTAAGCAGAGTCCAAAGCCTCTTAACAAGTTCACAACCCAATGGTATCAAATCTAGCAGGCAAAAAGACTCCTGGCTGTCTGTATGCCATGGCTTCTATTTTCTTTCTTTCTTTTATGAGCCACCTCAAGCAAGTTTCTGGAGAAGCAGAAAGTGGAGTTTTTTGAATAAATTAAAAAAACCTGCACTGAGTTATGAATAGACTAACTTGATATTTAACTAACAATATGCATAGTTACAAAAACCTTTTCCTTAAAATATTTTTGAAGAATGCAGAAACACTTCTAAATTGAGGATTTAAAAAAAGTTTGGCCCTAATGTGCTGATTAAAAAGTGCTCATAAGGGGTACAAGCATTTTCCAGGCCACTTTACCTCAAAATACTTCCGCCCCTTTTAGCTCCTGACCTGTTGTTACTACCCATGCTAAGACCATGATTTGAAACAATTCTGTGAACTCTGTAATGCGTTTAATTTTATTAAAAGCAGATTTCCCAGACTTTTGAAGTTACCTTGCCATAGGAGACAGTGTCAAACATTTCGTCAATCTCTTCCTGAGACTGGACAGCAAGAGAGATGGGGTGAGAGGCATTCAGGGAATCCTTCACCATTGTCTTAAAACGCAGATTTAGAAAATCATCATTCTGAACAAAAGAAGGAAAGAAGTTTAAATTGACCCAAGCAGTTATTAATGCAAGGAATTTCATCTCTCGCTATGTATTCTTCTAATTATCCCTTCTAATTATCTAATTGGCTGGGGAGGGGTGGAATTTACTGTGTCTTCCCAGTCCTTTGCAATATGGATGCAATAGTATCTCAGAGACACAGGACATTTCTGAAGCTAAAAGGCTGCTATCTTTGTTGGCATCTCAAGAAATGCAATGCCTCACTGTTACTATGGTAACACTTTCAATTATTTAGAAGAGGAATTATAGTACTCAATTAGCATCAAAATCTATGGGTGCAGACTCAGAGAAACTCCCAAGAGCTGTATTCTAACACTCCATTCTCAGTCCATAGCCTGTAGGTACAGGCAGATCCAAGTCATCTTGTATCATGGAGCATCCAAACAACTAATTCTTCAAAGGTGGTTTGCCATTGCCTGCCTCTGCGTAGCAACCCTGGACTTCCTTGGTGGTCTCCCACCCAAGTACTAACCAGGGCAGAACCTGCTTAGCTTCTGAGATCAGAATAGCTTGGTCCATCCAGGTCAGGGAGCTTTCCTAACTATAACAGACAATCTGCAAAATACTTTGAGAGAAGAGAACTTGCAAAGCTTGTAAAGCAAAGGGAGAGAAAACAGGATGAAGTTTTGTACTTAAATTTGGGACTATATGTATAAAGTCACCCACTCCAACTGTCAGACAGTTTGGATAAATCAGTTCAATGAGGGAACCTATTATGGGGCTTAGATTATAGTTATATTGTTATTTTATATATAAACTTCCCTGGGCCTTGCTTTACTCAGGTCACATGCAATTCATTTTTGTCTGCGCCCAAAGGTTTTATACCACACAAGTTTGCTTACAAGGTTATACTATACAGGCTGAAGATATCAAACACAATGCCAAGGAAAGTTAGAGGTAAAAAGCTACAAGCAATAAAGAGTTAAATGACTAGCATGAGGGCTACAGCCTGAATATTTTAAACCATACAATATGGGAGGGGGTTTAGTTTCTAACAATTAGGCCACCAATGCTCACAAATCTGTCAGTGCAATTGATGTTTCTAGCTCATTCAGTACCTGAAGAATTTTTCATAAGCTTTATTCAGGAAGTACATTCCTTTTCTTCATCTTGGTACCCATCATTCCTGCATCTAGAAGCCTGAAGGTTGACTACTGCAGTGTACCTAAATGGCTATTAAACTAAGGTTGCCAGATCTGGGTTGGGAGACACCTTAAAATTCTGGGTGCGGGGCCTGAGGACGGTGGGGTTTGGGGAAGGGAGGGACTTTGATGGGGTAGAATGCCAAGAGTCCACCTTCCAAAGTGGCCATTTTCTCCAAGTGAACCGATCTCTGTCGCCTGGAGATCAGTTGTAATCCCAGGAGATTTCCAGCACCATGTGGAGGTTGGCAACACTATATTAAACTCTGTTTCTGACCACACACTCTGGCACAAATTTCTGAGCCACACTGTACAAGATTAGCCTCAAGTAGCCATGTTACATAACTGCTCTTCCTGTGTGTGGGAGGAAACTCCCCCCCCAAAAAAAAACCCTTACAAATTTGGTTTAAGACCAACAAAGTTTCAAAGTGTAAGCTTTTGTATGCAACTTACACTTAGAATAAAACTTTGTTGGTCTTAACGGTGCCACTGGACTCAAACTTTGTTCTGCTGCTTCAGACCAACACGGCTACCCCACCTAAACTTGAATTATGTTAAAGATGCTCTGTCCTCTGCTCCCTTAATTCTTTTAATTTAATAGAGCAATCTAGCACCACCAAGTGGTGAAATTTTATTTCTTCAGGTTAACCGCATATGTGCAAGGTTTTAAACAAAGCTCTTAATTAGGCCAGCATCCTGGTCAGGAGGTACATATGGGTAGTTGACGGCCAAGACACCAACTGCTTTCTGATCCCTCCCCCATATGTACCCACAGATGTGGTTCCTGTTGTTGTAATATAACACTGAAGGGGTGATGGATCCCCATCACATACACAGACCACAGGCTTCATGGTGTTTCTCCTTTATAAGCGTCAAAGCATCTGTGGGCTAATATGCCTCAATTCTCCCTTTTAGCACGTTCATCTTTTTGCCTGCTTGTCCTGTTTACAGAGGTCATAGCTGCTATGTTCTCAGCTGCAGGAAGGTATGCCCTGTTGTTGGCCATCCAGAGGAGCTGGCTGGCCACTATGTCAGACATGATGCTAGACTAGATGGACCACTGAACTGATCCAGCAGGGCTCTTCTTATGTTCTTATGTCTGCGGTAGAAAAGCAAGATTCAAGCCCAGTAGCACCTAAGAGGCCAAGAAGATTTTCAGGGTATGGGCTTTCAAGAGTCAAAGCTCCCTTCATCAGATCTCGAAGGTGCTACTCGACTCAAATTATTCTCTAAGCTCCAGAATTTGACAGCTTTAAATGCTAACAAAAATTTCAATTGCACTTTATTTCTTACTGACAGCCTGTATAAATGAAAAAATACCACCAGGGAGGTAAATACAAAGACAAGCATCAAAATTACAAGCCCTTCAAAAGAGGACACAGAAGTGTCTTCTTTGCAAAGCAAACTTTTACCAAATACTGCTCTGGCCTTTAAGTTTAAAGTCAAATAGTTACCAAATCCAAGATTTTTTCCCCTGTGCCTCCAATTGTATCTACTTACAGTAAACAAATCTGGGAAAATTTCAGACATGGCAAAGTATTCCATAAAAGTGGCAAATCCTTCATTCAGCCACAAGTCATTCCACCATTCCATAGTTACAAGATTGCCAAACCACTACAAATAGAAAAAAAGAACAATGCATTCCTATCAGTAGAGATACAGGGTGCAAGTAAGACTCCACAAAGCACTATTTTAGTGGTTCTTACATAGAGCAGGCAACAAAGGATTCTGAACAGTAAAAAGCAATTTATCATCTTAACAGGAAACCGAGCAGATTGCAGTCATGATGGGAGATAACAACCTACATTGCTCTAACTTCTGGGACAGCATATACCATACCAGTCCCTCAGCCAGCAAAACAACACTACAGATATGATGTCTTGGGCTAGTGGCTTCCTCTGCATTAATGCCAATTTAAAAAGTATTTTAAAAGCTTCTCATTAACTGTATAAGTGTTTCAATTAAAATAACAGATTATTCTTTGTTGTTACCCACCCCGGATCTTGACTGTGTTGGGAGAAAGGCTGAGCATACAAACGTTCTAAATAAATATGAACTGCATGAAGAAGCATATAGGCATGGCTATTCAGTTATTTCTAACCATAATTCTTAATAAAGTACTTAAGTGCAAAAACATGCACATGGAGAAAAAAAAATCACATTAACCCCAGAACTTGTCCACTGAACCCAACATGCATGGGCAAAATAGACAGTGTTGCACCCCGCCAGACTAAGCAGGGGTATTGCTTTCTTATCCCATTACATATGCAAACTCATTCTATCCTCACATATGTTTTCTCATCAAGTAGGGCTATACATCCCCTATATTTTGATGTTTTTCTTTTCTTTCTTTCTTTTTTGAAATAGTATATTATAATTGTGATTGTAATGCAATGCAGTATCTTGTTGGTCTCTGACATAATAACACTGTACCCCAGGAAAAGGATTCTGTCAGTTAACTCCATGTTTTAGTGAAACAAAATGTTATTACTGCTCTTAACAATTAAGAATGTAATTGAATATGTAATATAATTTGGAATGGTAGATTTAAATATAGTTCTCTGTTTTGGGGACAAGGAAAACACTCTGCACAGCCAAGATGCTGTAAAGTTCGCCTCCATGCTGGAAAGGATATGGATGGGGGTCTAAGGATGGGATTCTCACAAATTAGGACACATTAATCTCCAGTTCTAACATATTTATTACCTATGTTGTTTTCCCCCCCAGGTGAACCAAAGCAGATGATAACCAGAAACCGAGTGTGTCACTCTTTTGATCTGTTTAAAAAAATATTTTCACTATTTTGCATGCTAATTTAACAAGCCACCCCCCTATATATACAACTATGATATGTAATTCCATTTCATCATCTGACAAAGTGTGCATGCAAACGAAAGCTCACATCTTGAATAAAAAAATGTTGGTCTTAAAGGTGCCAATGGACTCTAACTTGGTAGTGTTGCACCCTGTTATGCCCCACCATCTTTCCCAGTTGCCCGAGGCACCAAAAGGAGGAGGGGCGGAACTGGTCCCATAAAGGCCTACCTATTCCGCCCCCAATGATCAATGTCACAATGCCTGTGTTGTACACTGTTGCCTCCTCCCTTCCAGGGGAGGCAAGGCAGCTCCCAACCCGCACATGCTGTTGGCTCTTCGGGTGGAGGTAAGCCATATTATGCCCTCACCATCTTTCCCAGTTGCTCCCTGTACAAACAGATAATGGTTTAGCTCATAACAAGAAGCACCTGCACGAGGAGCTTCCACTCATACTAAGGTGTGTGTAGGGGGGTTCCACAGATTTTTCCTTCAGCTGCAGCTTCCTGTGCTGTGTCCCATGCTGTTCTGAAGGCTCTCTTGACCCTCATAGCAGCTTTGGGGGAGCGATGCAGGGAAGATGGAAAAGAGCAGTTTCATGAGTTTTGCCTAAAATTCGATCTCAAAAGACCACAAGGCCAGTGTCAGATTAGCCTCGTTCTTTAAACTTACTTACAGTTTCTCTCTTCCTTCCTTATGAGGTACCCATGCCAAATATTCACATCATGAATCAGTATGATCATACAAGGTTGCCAAGAGATTCCAGAGTACATGGTCAAGATTTTATAAATGGTTTGAAGAATACTACAAATGAACAATGTAGACTTATAATTATATCTGGAGATATTTTAGATTAAATGTTAAATATAATCCAGAACATCTACAGAAAAGTTTTTGGTGATAAATACTGATTTCATAGCTATACAATGTAGCAGGTAATGTAATAGATATAATAAGAAGATACTTGTAACCCCCAATGTATATGTTTTTTGTGTGTGTTTATATGTTTTATGTGTTTATTTGTTTCTGTTAGTTTTATATTGAAATAAAAAATATTTACTGGGGGGGAAATACAAGGTTGTCACAACAGCAGTGCTGGTACACTACATGAACACAGAGTCACCACTCACTAGAGCTTCAGATTATGAAACTACCTCATGCTTAAATATAGAAAAGGGCAATCAGGTTGATTAAGGGGCTGAGAATCTTTCCTATGAGGAAAGGCTGAAGAGTCTGGGCATTATCAGTTCTGAAAAAGACTGCTAAGGGGAGACACGATGGAGATGTATAAACTTATGCATGGGATGGAAGAAGTGGATATTCACTGCTTCTTCTCCCTCTCTGATAATACTAAAACTCAGGGGCACACCATGGAGTTCTTGGAGAATAGGACAGAACAAACAAAAGTAAATACTGACTGACTCAATAATTAAATCGTGAAGCTCACTTCCAGTAAATGTAATGATGTCCACACGCATAATGACTTTAAAAGGGGATTAGAGCGATTCACGGAGAATACATCCATCAATGGCTACTAACCATAATGAAAATGTTATCAAAACCCTGTGGCTTGGAGTCACAGGTATCCCCACAAATGTACACCCCAATAGTCTAGAGTGTGTGTGTGTGTGTGTGTGTGTGTGTGTGAGAGAGAGAGAGAGAGAGAGAGAGAGAGAGAGAGAGAGAGAGTGTGTGTGTGTGTGTGTGTGTGTGTGTTCAGGTTGCAGCCGATTTATGGTGACCCCAGAGGGTTTTCAAGGCAAGTGATTAAGCAGAGGTGGTTTGCTGTTTCCTTCCTCCACTTAGGGACCATGTAAGCCAGTGTATACATGGGCTTGCCCTGGCATGTCCCTTCCCCAAAGGAGTTGGAAAGCAAGACAATGCTTCAGTTTTACTCCTTAGACTGGAAACACTGGAAAGCCTTCTCCTAAGGGTCCCTTTCTACTAGTGTAGGCGCAAGGGGTGCCAACATTTAAACTGGTCCCCCTGGCTGCTCCTTTAGTATCTGTTCAATACGCAAGTAATTACCAGGTGACCTTAGTTAATTTCATTCCCTGAAAAAGTTTCAGCTGCCCCTTTGCACGCATTGAACCTCAATTAAAGGGACAGGATATTTTCCCTCTACAGTGTGTGGCAGCCCTAGTAGGCCCAAGAACCAAGTTTGAGTCCAGTGGCAACTTTAAGACCAACCAAGTTTAATTCTGGATATGCACTTTTGGGTGCATGCACACTTCTTCAGATAGGCAAGTTACCACATGGAGCACAGTCCCTTTAAGACTGGTCACCTAATCGTAAACGTTTTGTATAACTGTGCCAATGAGAACAATAAGGCTTAATTTGCATTACCACTAGCTATGCATTGGGAAGGAATTGTCGGCTGCGGACCAGGGTACCGGAACTTGGAGCGAGAAGTTTGCGCTCCTGGCTGTTCCTACCAGCTCCTAACCCTCCCCCCGGCTCCAGGGCGCGAAGAGAATCTGGCAAACCTTGTAAATTGCTCACGACTCTGCAAGGGATTTGGACCTCTTGTTGCCTCTACAAGGGGGAAAAGGCAGAGCACGGCATCTCGGAAGCAAGTCACGCCCTTCTTTTGAACAGGGGCACTTTTTGCTCCATGGGAAGCCACTCTTTAAATGAGCCGGGAAGTGCCATCCAGGGCCGGCCCAAGGTGTTTCTGTGCCCTAGGCGAGGCCAGCTTGTGGCGCCCCCAGGCGATGCCAACCTCCCGGTGGAGCCTGGAGATCTCCCAAAAACACGCCCAGGAGGGGGGCACCGGGCGCCACAAGCTAGTCTCGCCCCTGCCTGAGTCAGGCCCAGCCAGGCAGCTTCTTCCGAGAAAGGGCTCGGGCCGGCCGGGGGCGAGGGTGAGTGCGCTTACTGGAACCCTGGGTGCCCGGGGGAGGGGAAGGCGCTGCCATCGCCCCTGCAGGCCAGGCTGCGAGCCTTGCTCCCCCCTGCCTGAGTCAGGCCCAGCCAGGCAGCTTCTTCCGAGAAAGGGCTCGGGCCGGCCGGGGGCGAGGGTGAGTGCGCTTACTGGAACCCTGGGTGCCCGGGGGAGGGGAAGGCGCTGCCATCGCCCCTGCAGGCCAGGCTGCGAGC
>NW_015163635.1:216299-230231 GCF_001447785.1 Gekko japonicus | reverse complement strand
GATTCCTCTTGCTTGGCTGTGAATGAGTTAGGAAACCTTCTGTCATCATGGTTTAAACAGAGATTATTGCTCATCTAATTTCTAACAACCCTGGAGGACTATCCTATTAATAAGTTTAATAGTTGTATCAACCCCTTCCTCTTCTCCTGGGAGGAAGAGGCAGATGGAAACTCCCTTCCTCTTTCTGCTTTGTGTGTCAGGGGTGGGGAGAAGGGAAGCCCCCCCCAGCTTCTCATTTCTTCAAGGGTAAGGTAAAGGTTTCCCTTGCTCGAAAGCCAGTTGCCCCCTCCCGAAAAGCGCATCAGCTGACAGCAGCACTTAACGGCCCCGTGGCTAGTGGCTGGGACAGGCTGCTGGCCTGCTGCGACTGTCTGTGAGACTGCGACTCGAAGCTGTTTCTCTCCTCTCCTCCCCACCGTGCCACCACGCCGGGCGCTCAAGCTGCCAAATCGCTCGCTCACAACTTGAATGCCAGAATTTTTGCTCACAAAGCTCCACAGCTTAGAGGGAACAGCATTGGCCAACACCAGTCTGAGCAGTGGAGCCGGTGGGATCACGGCCCGGCGCAGGGAGGGAGGGTGGTGGTGGTGGGGGTCCAGCGGGCTGCCAACGGGGTGGCCGGGGGAGAGAAAGAGGCGGTGACAACTGGGGGCAGCAATGGGTGGGCTTTTGGTGGGGGCACTGTTTTGGGGGGGGACGAGTCACTTTTTAGCACCCGCATCCAGGGCCCGCCCTGACCTAGGCAAAAGACTAGTTCACCTAGTGGGTGGGCCAGCCCTGCCTCTGGGGCAACTAGATGGCCACTGTGTGAAACAGTATGAGGGTTAGATGGACCACTGATCCCATCCAGCAGGGCCCTTCTTACATTCTTAAGAATGTTTCTCAAGGACTAGTTCACCTAGTGGGTGGGCCAGCCCTGCCTCTGGGGCAACTAGATGGCCACTGTGTGAAACAGTATGAGGGTTAGATGGACCACTGATCCCATCCAGCAGGGCCCTTCTTACATTCTTAAGAATGTTTCTCAAGGATAGCCCATTTAACCTGACATAACTATATGCAAGTGTGTGAATAAGTAACCAATAAAATGGCAAGTATTCTTGTAATTAGCAGGATACTAAACTAATTTTAAAAAAAACTGTTGTAAAAAGAAGGACCAGGGTACTTCATACCTGGTGTGACAACTCATGAGCAATCACTGCTGTTATTTTTTTCTTATCCATTGCCGAAGATGTTTTATTATCATGAAGGAGCATTGTTTCTCGGAAAGTGATCAAGCCCCAGTTTTCCATAGCCCCTGCTTGAAAATCAGGAATAGCTACTAAATCTGGAGAGAGAGAGAGAGAGAGAGAGAGAAAGAAGAATTTTCCTTTAATTAGCCAGCAGCATCAAAATGTCAATTCTTAATATTTACTATACTTAGGAAACATCTCAGGGAAATACACACACACTAAAATGTAAGCACATGGAACACTTCTGTATTCCATTTTTAATCATATGGTACCCAAGAAACATTTAAAGGCCATTTTCCAGTAATGTCTAACCAA
Source organism: Gekko japonicus (assembly GCF_001447785.1). Lineage (NCBI taxonomy): Eukaryota > Metazoa > Chordata > Lepidosauria > Squamata > Gekkonidae > Gekko > Gekko japonicus. The sequence continues at coordinate 228,687 of NW_015163635.1, read as the reverse complement.
AACACACACACACACACACACACACACACACAGAGTTTCAAATTCAATGAACAGAAAACATGCCATCCTTGCAAAGTCAAAATACTAACATTCACAAAACCATCACCACAAATATGCGCATGGCATTTTAGAGTCCAAGATGACAGTTCCCCATTCTAAGGAGCTTACAATCTAAAATTTGGCATAAGGGAGGTGAAGGAAGTAAAGGTGAGAAAAACAGGGAAATAATATTTATTCATTCATGGGATACAAAATGAGACTGCGTTTGAAAATGAGATTTTGCATAGGAATGTTATTGGTAAGAAATATGCTGTGCATTTCTCACTATTGTAACTGGGCCACTTCACACACTGCTGCTCCCATTTTGCTTACGACATTATTTAGTGAGGTATCACTGTATCACAAGACACTGCACAAAACGTTTCTAGCTATGAATGTGTATTCTGACTTTTTTAAAAACAGCAAAAAGTTCCATGCACCACAACACACTCTAAAATACCATTTAACTTGATTTTCTCTGACCATAATAACAAGGCCAGAGAAGAGACCCAGGGGATGCACACATCTTACCCCAGAGGTTTACACATAATTTGTGCAAAACATAAGATAACAGAAGAATGTAAAGTCTCACCTAATTTAGGAAGAGGGTATTTTATACCAAAATACTCCTGATAAAACTCAAGAAGCTTCACTGCTGTGTCCAAGGCATATTCAGCCTGGTCTAACTTGTGCGGCACAGCATAGACAGACACCTGTTACAAAGAAAGACAGTTAAGAACACATTACAAAAGAGTTACAAAAGGACTTGCAACTTTTGTCCATATTTGAAAGGAGGCAACTACTCTTAAAAGGATTTCACAAAAGGAGCACTTGTGAAATTACACAAAATAATGCAGTTCACATTTCTTGGTAAACAAGAAGATTGCTCATATGTGCCTTATAGCCACCTTCTTAAGTAGTAAAATTAATTTTAAAAAAATTCTGATGACAAAAGACTAGCTTCCCTCACACAAGCACAGCCTTCTTCACAGTTCAGAACACTAGTGCTGGCTGCCCAGCTCTAACAGCCACTGCTGGTCTGCCAAACAGGTGAGAAGAGCAGTGGAGGTACCAGTAAAGATTGCCCACCTTGCCAAGGTTGACAGGTAGAAAGCCTGAGAACTTGTTCTCAAATACCATATGCACCATTTATACTTGACCAGCAAGCAATAAAATTGTAGCTTATGCCAGCAACATCAAACCAAGGAAGCATCATCTACCTTTCCTTTGGTACGTCCTTCGCAAAAGCCACTTCTACCCAGCAGACTGGCAAATATACTTTCTTGTGGCTCAACAGATTTGGGACTTGAGGATTCCTTCATACTAATTTGGCTTGGCAAAGCAGATTATACAGCCATGTTTGCCCCAGGCATAATTTTAGTAAGTCAGGAAGCCACAATTTAGCAAGTGCATTGTCAGTTTACTCTAGCCAAATGCTAGGGGAAAAACAGTTTATTTGTATGCAGCAGCTGAAAGAAAAGAAAACATACCAGAATCTCACTTGTTTCCTTACTGATCTTTGCCAAGTCTCCAACAATGACTGCTACTAGGTAAGTGCTCATTTTCAGGCTGATGGAGAACTCATCTTGAACTAGTCCATCCGTCATAGGAGTGGTTTTTATCTGGAATCAGGACAACAGAGTTTATCAGCAGGCAATGAAATAAGCTGAGCAGGAACCAAGATAACCTGGGTCACTGAAACATGGGTTGTTTGCCCAGCTTAGATGCTACTGGAAAGAGGGTTTTCTTCCTGCTTCCCTACAGTATTGTGCTACTCACGCACACTTACTGGGTTCTCTATGTGTTTCCTGTGATCATTCCCAAACCTGCTTTGCTATGATGTTTTGGAAAAGATCACAGCAAAACTGGGTTGGCACCGATGTGGATGGGAAAGTCGAGATCTTCCCAGTCCTACACCCACAAAGGCATTATGTTCCGTGCCCCAGTCCACTTAAGCAGCCATTGGTTGTCATATCACTAAAGGGCTTTTATGCCTTTTAACTGGCAACTGAGTATCATTGTAGCGTTGTAACTATGAGTCAGACTAAAAGTCATGGCAGCCACTGGTCCATCCCACGGCCACTGATGCCATTTTAGAAACATTCTAGTTTTTTAGAAATCGCTGTGGGGTTGAAAGTCCAGGTCCAGTGCATGGCCACCAGTGGCCACCATGCTCCATTGGCATCTTCAGCAGTAATGGGGGAACTATACAAGCTGTTCCTGGTATGGAAAACACCCTGTTCTATTTTAAAATGGTACAAACATGAATTACAACTGTCATTAATATACAAAAGGTAAAATTTAAGATGCTGACATTCTCTATCCCAGCCTTGAAACTACATTGCACATATCATGCTTGCCAGACTGGTATACTGGTTATAGTGTAGAGTCAGAGCCAGGGGGAGCCAGGTTCAAACCTGGTTCAAACAACTGCGCTACCATAAAGCCTGCTGAGGGTCCTTGCAGGACCAGTCACTCCCTCTCACACTAATCTACCCGTCAAATTTGTAGTGAGGACATAACGGAAGCAGAGAGCACGACATATGCCACCCTGAGTGCCTTGGAAGAAGAGTGAAATAAAAATGTTACACAGTGGTATTATTCATATGCATATCTGTCACAGAAGATCATGCAAAGATTCCTGCTCCCACAGAGATTCTGAATGACTTCTATCATTTAGCATTTTACTGGAGAACACAGATTTAAACACAAAATGCAATACCAATCACTGTGGATACACAGAAAAGGGTTAGGGTTTCCCTAAGAACAGCTCTTATCAGAACTACAGCATGCCCAAGGGTTAGGGTTGATAACCTCTGTGGGTTTCCAAGAGGCCATTGCAGTAAACAGGCTCCAAATTATATGGACTTCTGGCCTTACAGCAGTCCATTTCATCTTATGAATTTTAGTTCTGTGACTACTGAAATATTACCAGACATTGCCCGGATGTTCTCATTTTTTCCCTTCATTTTAAACATGAAAGCAGAGTCTACGTGATATGAAACTGCACCATGGCTTTTCCATGGCAAAAATCATAAGTCAACACACATTAATACCCCCCTCCCACACCACACACAGGCATGAGGGCAGCGGTGTAAGCCTACCTTTGGCATATTGGACAGAGCAATATGTTGTGGTTCCCTCTTGACCTTGACTTGAAAAGTGGCTTTGAATGCTGGTTCATCAAAGCAAGGAAAAACAGATCTTGCTGCCAGGGGCTCAAACTGAGTTGCTGCAAGCCACCTGAAGGAAAGTAGAAGTAATCACATTACTGTATTTAGAATCTCTCACAAGTTCAGTGCAAAGAGAAAAACTTCAAGAAAAAAAATAGTCTTTTTATTACGTATTTGGTGAAGAGAAGGAATTGCTATGTTGACAGATTCTTAAAAGGTTTGTCATTTAGAACTTGACATAAACAAAGGAATTTAGGAACCCGACTGTTCACTAGATAATGACATCAGTGTTTATCATTATGGAATTTATAATTTTCAGTATTATGTAGTTTACCTGGAACTAGTCAAGGTATTTTATTCTGTCACACAGTTACTTCAGGTGCCATGATGCATCAGATACTTCCCTAGACTACAACTACTGCACGTTCTCTAGGTGATGCCTTCTACACACTGCATCTTTAGATTACTTATTCCCACTCTGCTTTAGTGCACACTGTATATTTTTTATAATTTAGGAAAGATAGCTATATGGCAGAGACCAAGCTTTGAAACAGTAATTCCTGACTACATTTGTGGTTCGCTAGTTGTCTTTGTTCAGGGCCTAAGAACAGAAGACACTTAATCTGTCATTCCACTTTCCTCCTCACATTCTCAAGAAGTCATTCCTTGAACTACCCTCCTTCTCCAAGTACCATCTGATTTCTTTTCTACCCTCTGGCTTCAAATGCCTAGAACATGCTGCTTACTCCGCTCCCTTCAATACATTTAATCATGCTCCCACTCAGTTCAATTCACAACAGTTTTATGGTTTAGTCTGCTTGATTCATTCACTGTGTCTCAAGTGGGAAGCTCTTCCTATTTCACTCTATCCATGGTGGTCCCCTCAGGAAATCTGAATTTATCTCTCTCTTTTCTCTCTTTACAGACTGTTCCTTGGAGAAAAAAAAAACTTCTTTTAAGGCCTGTGATCTCACCATGGCCATATGGACAGTCTATGGGAGGTCAGGTCACCTTAAGCAGGCGGCTGGTTGCTTAACATAACTGGGCACAAAAGTGGTATCTGGAATCAAGGGAACCCATCTTGTGATCCTGGCTGCCTTTTCAGGCTGCCAAGATTACCCCCTCCAAACAGGGTGATATCTGCCTTGCATTGGGCAATGCTTATTTTGGAAGAAGAAGAGATTGGATTTATACCCTGCCCTTCACTACCCAAAGGTGTCTCAGAGCGACCTACAAACTCCTTTCCCTTCCCCTCCCGACAACAGACACCCTGTGAGGTAGATGGGGCTGAGAGAGCTCTTGACAGAAACTGCTCTTTTTTCAAGAACAGCTCTTATCAGAACTACGGCATGCCCAAGGTCATCCAGCCAGGTGCAAGTGGAGGAGTGGGGAATCAAACCCAGTGCTCCCAGATTAGAGTCCACACACTTAACCACTACACCAAACTGGCTCTCTGGACAGAGTCAGGGCCTTCTGGCAAGCTTCCCCACCAGATGTGGCTATATTGTTCTCTTCTTGGGCACTAGGGGAGTGGTAGATGGTGGAGAGGGAGAGCCACTGATGCTCCAAACCCGATCATGTAAGTACCCATTTGATATTTCCACTTGGATATCTCACCACCATTTAAACTCAGTATGTCCAAGACTGAGCTCAGGTTTCCTCCCAAGCACGAACCCTTGGTTTTATCTTTAATTTCATTTGCTCCCCATATCTGGTTTGTTACCAGTTACATCTTTTTGTGCTTTATAATATTGCAGAAATATAGCCTCCTTGTCACACTACTTAAATAAAAAATTCTGATTCATGCTCTGATTACCTCTTGCGTTGACTACTGCAACATCCTTTTCTCCAACTGTTCTGATCATGTGACAACTCCTTGAATCCCTACACTGAATTCCTCTCTATTCCCATATTCAATATGAACTCTTCATCCTTATCTTTAAAGTTCTCCACACTTTTACTTTTCTCACTCAAGCCACACAAGTCCCTGCCTTTGATCATTTCTCCAGCTCCACTAAGTTCTGCCATCCAAAGGCCTCCTGCTACCTCAGACTGCCCTTCCTTCATGGCTACTCATTCAATCTACAACTACCCTCCAAGAACATGCTTGATGACAGTTCTCTTACTTCCTTCAAATCCCACAAAATCTACTCTCTCTGTGAAGCCTCTGGCGTAATCCCTTAAGTCTGCATCTCCTATGGAAATTGAGTCCAAGCATGTATAACTGAAATGAATTTTCTTCTGTTTATCGCCCACAATACCTTCCGTCCCTTTGTCAAGTTTTGTTCCACTGTGAAATTTTAAGCTTATAAGCTCTTTAAGGCAGGGGACACATCTTCTTCTACAATGCCATACAGATGGAGCTATATTAAAAACATTTTATTTAAACTTTAAATGTTTTAAAGTTTTTTAAAAACTTTATTTAAAATTATGTATTATCCTCGAATTTAAAACGGGATGGGGCTGAAGCACAGTTGCTTGACTGACGCTACCTACTGTACTTACGACAGAGATGACATTTGTAACCCACCTAAAGGCTAGTATGTTACAAATTCCTGTATGGTACAGGTAAAACAGATACTGGCAGGGGAAAGCTTATGGTTGACTACAGTAGATACTGATGTGAGAATTCTCATCCTATTGCCTTTACGAAGATTCTAGAACAGAGTACCCTACATTGGAAGCTTGGCTGAAATGCAATTCAGAAATGCATTGCTTCTTTCCTAAAAATGCAGGAATTGTACCCTTTCCTCCTAAAATAATGCCTATTTTGGCAAGTTGCACCCATGAACTCATACACAGCTCAATGGCTGATGCAAATATGCCAAAAAAGGGAAGATGACCTGACCCTGAAATGGAATGTTTTATCTCATTATAAGATGCAAAGTACATATAATGAAGAAGATATGAACTACTATGGGGCAAATTTACCATACAAAAAAATAAAATAAAACAGGAGCCAAACTCCAAAAATGAAGGAAAAATACAGAATCTAAGAAGGAGGACAGTATAAGATTTAACTGCTCCAAGACCATTCAGGAGATATCTGTGCGCCCAAGCACATGTGATCTGGATCCGTGCCCCTCCTGGCTTATTAAAGCGGGCCACGAGAGGTTTCGAGGTGCTCTGCAGGAGATTGTCAACAAGTCCCTCATTGAGGGACAGTTCCCCAGAGCACTTAAAGATGCAATGGTCCGCCCTCTCTTGAAAAAGGTGTTGTTGGACCTGTCGGCTGCGTTCGATATGGTCGACCACCAGTTGCTGGCCTGCCGCCTCACTGACGCGGGGATTCAGGGGCTTGCCCTTCAATGGTTTGTCTCTTTTCTCCAAGGTCGGGGACAGAGGGTAGCGATTGGGGACCAGCGATCCCGAAGGCATCCCCTTGAGTGTGGGGTGCCCCAGGGAGCTGTGTTGTCCCCGATGTTGTTTAACATCTACATGTGTCCCCTCGCCCAGATTGCCCGGAGGTGTGGGCTTGGGTGTCATCAATATTCTGATGACACCCAGCTCTATCTGATGCTGGGCGGCCAGTCGGACTCTGGTCCCGAGGACCTTCATCGGGCGTTGCAAGCTGTGGCTGGTTGGCTCAAGCTGAGTCGGTTGAAATTAAACCCGGAAAAGACGGAGGTCCTGGGCCTGAGTCGGACCGGTCTGGGGTTGGGGCTCCTGCTCCCGGCCTTTGACGAGGTGCCATTGGTGCCTCGGTGGGAGGCTAAGAGTTTGGGGGTGCTCCTGGACTCCTCGTTGACAATGGAGGCCCAGGTAGCAGCCACTGCCAGGGTGGCCTTTTATCATCTGCGGCTGGCTTGGCAGTTGGTTCCCTACCTTGACCGTGACAACCTGGCCACTTTGATCCATGCGACGGTCACCTCGATTTACCTGAAGGACCGCCTCTTCCCGTATGTTCCCTCAAGAGCACTCCGATTGGGGAACTGCCATCTCCTGGAAGTTCCAGGTCCCCGAGGGATTAAGTTTGCCCCTACTAGGGCCAGGGCATTTTCGGTGGCGGCTCCTACCTGGTGGAATGAGCTCCCAGAGGAGATCCGGGCCCTGCGGGACCTTATGCAGTTCCGCAGGGCCTGCAAGACGGAGCTCTTCCGCCAGGCGTTCGAGTAGGAGCCGCCGCCGCCACTATCCTACCACCGAGGTAGTATGTCATCGGCTGCCCTATGAAAGTGGGGCAGGTATGCCCAGGCAGAAGTCATAGACAGCATAGCAGGACGCTACTGAGATAGCTGGCCACCAAAGCTGCATGGTTAGTCCCATCTTGGTTGAATGATATAGCACCGTGTTGTAGGATGGTTTTTGGGGTCAAATATTGTATTTTATTGTATGTTTTATTGTATTTTAGATTCCGGCTTTGCTGCCTGTGAACTGCCCTGAGCCTTTGGGAGGGCGGTATAGAAATCCAATAAATAAATAAATAAATTATGTGGTATAAAAATGTAAAAAATAAAACTAAGTCTGGACCAATTAATTAGGTCTTGCCATCTACATCTACGGCTTTCCCAAGCATCATCCCCCAAAGTGGCAGTTACCCCCACATTCCAGGAAATCTGACAAGGCCATTGCCCAGTAGGGCTTGTGGTGGGCAGGTGGTTCCCACCATGAAACAGCTACTATGGGACAGGCTGGAGAATGGGTAAGTTGAGAGACTTCTCTGAGTCCCTTCTCTCACTGTAGATGCATGCTATGCTATTCTTGAGGGTTCACTGGTCCCCAGGAACAAAGTTTCCAAGGGTTACGGTGACTGAAGCAGGAGGGCAAGATCAGCAGAAAGCACCATCCATCTGAATAAGAAACCTAAAGGCACTTCAGTTTCCTTAACTGCATGGTTAAATGCAGACTATTGGCTGCACCTCTGTGGATCATTTTACCATCTATGTCATGTTGTCATGACTGTATACTCAGTCACAGTGTCATCTGAAACTAACAAGAGGTTCTGCCCAGCAGTCAATTATTCCTTTATCTGTTGCACTGATTGTAAGACACTGCCTACAAAAATGTCCATTTAGAATACCATATCCTGTTTTCTACTTTCTGTCAAGAGCAATACACTGGGGAATTAACACACACCATATCCTGTTTTCTACTTTCTGTCAAGGGGAATTAACACATTCATATTTACCTAGCCGTTATTTTCACATATTCAGTTTTGTGCCCAGAGAATACATTCCTAAACTGTAGTAGTAGCAATTAGTTGTTTTCTCTCTCACTTTCTCTCATACACACACACAGAGTGCTCCTTGGTAATGACTGAACTGAGGAACAAAAAGAAAGGGTTTTCTTTATTCTAAAAGAAAAATGTCACCTTATATTGAAATCTCCTGATATTAAATTTAACTATTAAATTAAGCAGCGTTGGGTTATGTGTTGCTCTCTTCTGAAGAAATAGATCTTTTCATATATACCTTCAGGTGCTAAACACTGAGTAAGCACTGAACAATGCTTTCACTTCATTCAGGAAACATAAAGATATTCGATCATGTGTCAGATGATCATGACATCTTCAAAACAACCAGATTTAAACAACTTTCCAAGCTTACCTTTCTGTTGAACTGTTGTAGGCAATTTTGTAAAAACCATAATAAGTGTCAGATAAATTGGAGTAATATTCCATGTTTAAAGTATAGTTGTGTCCACCAAGGAGAGCTTCTGGGGCCAAAATTGCAATCTGGTCATTCATTGGATATACCAGAAACTCAACTGGCTTTGGTTGCCTCGAACCCAATGGAGTAAGAGTTGCCTTGGTAATATTTAGTCTTGAGCTATGCAGTATGATATGCCACGTAACTTCGAGGACATTCACAATTATCTGAACAGAACCTGAAAACATTAGACTGGTTAAGTTTGGCTGTAACACAATGGCATAATGTACTGGCATCACAGCACTTGGAAGCCTAATATTCGCCCATGGAAAGCGCTGTCCATTGGTTGCAAGAGGATATACTAGTTCCGCTGTCTGTTTTTTCTTTTGACAGCCTTCTTTGGTAAAGGTACATTTAGGAAGAAGATAGATGGCCATTATTACGGAAACAGCAATCACAAGAATGACAGCACAGATCACCGTGGTCCTTACAGATGGTGCAGAGCATGATCCACCTGAACTCTGCCTGTAGCCTGTGGTGCTATTGCGCAGGCCTGTGCTTCTATTCATAAATGACATTCCTAGAAGTTTGGCTGATGATTCATAATCCTCTTCATCTTCATCTATTTCATGTTCTGCAAGACCACGTACTAGAAGCCGAGAGCTCCTTGGTTCATACTCCACTTCATCAGGCTCCAATGGATGCAAGCAAGGTTCTTTAGCTAAGTCAACTACATCAGGTTCTTCCTCAAACATGCTGTTTTCAATCATATTCCTAGGTAACTGAATTCGATCTAAAAGAAAAAGACAATCAAAAGAAGTACATTAAACGGAAAGTTTATTAGATTGTATTTTTTTCCTTCCTACATTGCTGACGTATTAAGGGTTGAGACTCCCATTATAACACTTGTGTGGGCAATGCACTGGAAATGCATTTCATGATATCAAACTCTACACAGTAGCTTGTAATGAGCAAGAACTGCTTTCCAAGTAATTTATCTGGGTTGGCGGAAGAGTTTCCATGCTAGCCACCACCAATACAACAGCTGTGCGGAGACTGTGGCTTTCCACTTGATAAGGAGCTTAACACTGAGACCACAGAACCACCCCTTTGTGAAAATTCTGGCATTCTTCTACATGTGACCTAAATGTTAAATACTGGAATTAAGTAGCAGCAACAGAATATTAATTGTTGTAGATTTTCCCGGCTGTATGCCCATGGTCTTGGCATTGTAGGACCTGATGTTTTGCCAGCAGCTGTGACTGGCATCCTCAGAGGTATAACACAGAAAGATGGAGTACTCTCTGTGTCAAGCAACAGAATACTTAATTAGTTTTAGTGAACAGTTGCTATGCTGGTCCCAAAGAGATCCGCTCTCTACACATTCAAGTAGCATGTTTTACTCAGGCAGTTGTGTTGGCAAAGTAGACGTCTTCCAAGATGCTCACAAGTCTTCCAGTAGGGATAAAAAAAGCAGTTGTAAAAATGTTCACATAAATTATTAACCTTTAAAAATATTTTCTGCCATGACCAGGCTGCCCAATCTCATCAGATCTCGGAAGCTAAACAGGGCTGGCCCTGGCTAGTATTTGGATGGGAGACCTCCAAGGAATAGCATGGTCGTGATGCAAAGGCAGGCAATGGCAAACTACTTCTGAATGACTTTTGCCTTAAAACCCATATGGGTCGCCATAAGTGAGCTATGACTTGACAGCACCTTTCTACTACCACCAAAAATATTCTCTAGCCCATTAAGCCTGCATATATCAGTAAGTTACTTGCAGGGGTGGACTAGAAAGCAAAAATGGCCTCGGAAATGGCCCCCGCAACAGAGGGAGAGAAAGGAGCTAAAGGCATCCTTGCTCACGGCAGCAGCTGCTCACCCAACTAGCACAGGGCTGGGACAGCTGGACTGCTTGCAAGGGCAGCGGCTCATCCACAAGCCACTCCTCACTTGGGGATAGCCCCAGTAGTTCTCACAGCTGACACTGGGAATGAACCACAGCAATGCTCCCTCTAAGCTGTGGAGTCTTGTGACCAAAAATTCTACTTTGTGAGCTACTGGCATTAAAGCTGTGAGCAAGCAATTTGGCTTCCTGAGCTAAGATAAAAACGTGCGAGCTGGAGGCTAAAAACTGTGAGCTAGCTCACACTAACTCAGCTTAGAGGGAACACTGAACCAAAACCCTTGCAGCTGCTGCCATGGGCAAGTCCACTACCTGCCCATCTCACACATGGGCCAGGCAGCCAGCTCACTCATGGCACTGGTGGCTGCTCACCCACTTGGAACTGGAGTAGCCCTGGTGGTTCTAGTAGCTGTTGCCACAAGTGAGCCAGCTGCTCCCTTGCTCCACATAGAGCTAGAAACAAAACCAAAGAACAGCACAGAAGAAGTATGCAAAACAAAGGAAATATTCTGTGTTCAGCAATAAACAACCACAAATATTAAACAATTGGATCAAAATGTAATCTCTCCTTATATATAATTGAGTATGAACATTCTATATTGAACATTCTAAATTTGGCCTCCTTAGTGTTAGGCCGGAAGAACTGCCACTCAGAAGACACTGGCTGGGTTGACTGGCTGCTTTGTGCAGTCCCGCCCAGCGTTCCAAGGTCATTTGCATATGGAAGCTGATTGGACCACATTCCATTCCACACCTCAAACTCACCCCCCCGCAAGGCAGTTGGAATTTTCAGTTGGGAGAGGAGAATGATGTCAGCTGCTCCCTAGGCAGAGGCTGTGTGTGTGTGGGGGGGTTTTTTTGTAAAGACAGAGAGGCAGATAAAGGTTGGCTGATGGTTGCCAACTCCAGGTTGGAACTCCAGGACATAGGGTTGCCAACTCCAGGTTGGAAACTTCCAGGATATTTTAGGGATGAAGCCTGCTGAGGGTGGGATCTGAGGAGGAGGAGGAGGAAGAGGGGGACCTCAGACAGATACAATGCCATACTGCCCACACTCCAGACAAGCTGTTGCCAGTCTCCAGGTGACAGCTGGAGAGATCTTAAAGCTTTTGTGCTACTTCAAAGTGTTGCAATTTATCAACAGAGTAGTGTTTTGGAAAATCTTTAGGAATTGTTTGGTGCATTTACGATGGGGCTCCTGGGGAACTATTGTTGCCAATCTTGGCCCAGCAGCCATCAAACCATTCTCTTCAACCCCCTGCTGTGCAGCTGACTTCCCCCTAGGGTTGCCAATCTCCAGGTGGGACCTGGAGATCTCCCACTGCTACAATTGATCTCCAGATGACAGAGATCAGTTCCCCTAGAGAAAATGACTGCTTTAGGAGGGTAGACCCTATGACATTATACCTGCTGAGTCCTTCCGCCCCCCCCCCGCCCAATGCTGCCCTCTACAGAATCCACCCCCCAAACCTCCAGGTATTTCCCTCCTTAGAGCTGGCAACCCTACATTCCCCTCAGTGCCTGTTGGGAGTGGGTGGTGGGGGAGGGGAAGGGAGCAGGCGACCGGTCCTGGAGTGGGGGGGTGGAAACGAACCCGGCAGCCGGAGGCTTGCACCTCCAGTCGCCGGCCCTGGAGTGAGTGGGGTTGGGGGGGGGGAAACGGACCCTGCGGCCGGATGTC
>NW_015163635.1:199122-215765 GCF_001447785.1 Gekko japonicus | reverse complement strand
CGCCCGGCCCTCTACAGAATCCACCCCCCAAACCTCCAGGTACTTCCCTCCTTAGAGCTGGCAACCCTACATTCCCCTCAGTGCCTGTTGGTAGGCAACTAAGCTTCGTCCTGTCACCTACTTTGGCCTTCGGGAGAAAACACATTGGGGCCAGTCCCGATAGGGTTGCCAACTCCAGATGGGAAATTCCTGGAGACTTGAGGGATGGAGCCTGAAGAGGGTGAGGTTTGAGGAGGGGTGGGACCTCAGGCAGGTACACTGCCATAGACTCCACCCTCCAAACCAGTCAGTCCCACATAGGGAACCATTGTTGCCAATCTCCAGGTGAGGGCTGGAGAGCGCTCAGTATTACAACTGCTCTGCAGAAGGGAGGGCAGAAGTCAGCTGAAGTCAAAGGGGCAGATAATGGTAAGTTGTTGGCTAGCTGGGATGGGGTTGCCAACTACATGCTGACAAATTCCTGGGGATTTGAGGGGTGGAGCCTGGAGAGGGTGGGGTTTGCAGAGGGGTGGGACCTCAGACAGGTAGAATGCCATAGACTCCACCCTCCAAACCAGCCATTTTGTCCTGGGTAACAATTGTTGCCAATCTCCAGGTGAGGGCTACAGATTACTCACAATTACAACTGCTCTTCAGGTAGAAGAGATCAGTTCCTCTGGAGAAAACAGTGGACTCTGTCATTATACCCTGCTGAGGTCACCACAGCAAATTGACACTGTTTGCCCAAAGCCAGAGCACTGCCCCAGAGCCTCTTTCTAGATTCCGTTGTATTGCTTTCACAACGGGCTTTACTGCTAGTAAGGATATAATAAAGAGGACACAGTCCAATAAAATACAAATATAATGAAATTAAATATAACAAGGCATGCTTTACATACCACGGGACATAGATATATTTAAACTTTATCAACTCATACACCAGAAACTCCAACAATATGGAACACAATCTCCCAGTTTTACTAGGCCTACAGTTCAAGGATTCACTGAAGCCTGGTGGATGAACGAATGTAGGTTCTTCCAATATTCTTCTTTACTCTCGCTCACAGTTTGAGCCAGTTTGGTGTAGTGGTTAGGAGCGTGGGCTCTTATCTAGGAGAACTGGGTTTGTGACAATTTCGAACTAGATTAACTTTATCTGGTAGTTTCCTGATTCACAGAAATAATTTCCTTGCTTAATGTTTGTGTCAAAAACTGACCATGACATGATTAACACCATGGATGAATATTTGCTTACAGATGTTTTGGGGCTCAGAAGATGAGTTTTTGTCCTTATGATTAACTCTGATTATGATTAAGAGCCAGTTTGGTGTAATGGTTAAGAGTGCAGACTCTAATCTGGGAGAACTGGGTTTGATTCCCCACTCCTCCACATGCAGCTGCTGGTGTGACCTTGGGTCAGTCATAAGTTCTGTCAGAGCTGTTCTCTCAAGGGCAGTTCTCAAGAGCGCTCTGTCAGCTCCACCTACCTCACTGGGTGTCTGTTGTGGGGAGCGGAAGGGAAAAGGACTGTAAGCCACCCTGAGACTCCTTCGGGTAGTGAAGGGTGAGGTATAAATCCAATCACTTCTTCTCTTCTTCTATGGGTAAGTTAGCTGATAACAAGCTGCGTTTCACCGAAGGCTTCTCCACAAAGATGGAACTCTAAGTCTTCTGCTTCAAAGGGAAAAAAGTTCACCTACATATTGTTTCCTTGCGCAAAGTGGTTGCCAATCTCAAGTCAAAGTGCAAAAATAGAGGCAGGGCAGACGGCTTGCTTGTGGTGGCCACAGCAGTTGCTCACCCACCCTGCATGAGGCCGGGGCAGATGGCTTTGCTCACAGTGGTAGCTGCAAGGGCCTCTGGCCTGCTTATAGCAGCAGCTATGAGAACCACTTCATCTTGGTTGGAGATGGGGTGGCCCCAGCAGTGGGAGGCGCCCCCTGGTCACTGGCCCACCAGGAATTTTCCTGGTAGACTTTTTTTTTAAAACCCCCGAGGGGGTATTTTATTATTTTTTATAAGACTATTAAACTACAAAGAAAAATATAGGAAGGGGGACTACAACTAAGGATAAAGGAAAGATACCCACACTAACTAAAATCCCAAGAGTAGGAGATCCTTTCCCTGTTAAACTAAATGTAAATAATACTAGTGTTAGTAATACAATATACTTGTGGAGTTCTTGTTTTACAAAGCTTTTATATTAGTAAGTTAGTCTTTGTGAGAGTACTTCTTGAGCATCATCTTTACTTCAAAGAGCAATTTATAGAGTCCTTCTGCCCTTACTTATGACTCTGAAGTCATATACAGTTTTCATTGCTCCCGCTCCCGCCCCCGCTTCACCCACAAAGTCCTTGTCCCAGTCGAATTAGCTTGTACCCGAGGGTCACTCAGCGGCAGGACCATCAGGGCGGAGGAAAGTCTCTATTCTCTGGCATCGAGCCGTCGAAGAGGCTAACCCTCAAAAGCCCCCTGGCCTGGAACCCATCACAAGGGCTCAGTGGGGGTACCACTTGAGTTGGCACCCCTCCTTACCGCGGGTGTGCTAGTCGCCTCCCCAAGCGTTGGGGAGAGCGACCATAATCGCCAATCCACAAACCGGAAGTCTATTTTTTCCTGGTAGACTTAATGGTCAGCCCGCCCCTGGCTACTTGTGGTAGGTCAGCAGCCTGAATAAAGAAAATAAAGTACTGGCACTTTTTTTTTTTTAGGTAACAGGGATTTCTCCTGATTGTTAATAGACAATCTCTGTTCACCACGTGCAAGTAATAGCTGCTTACAGGCCTATGAAAAGGAAAAGCTGAATCCAGGTACAAGCAAATTAAGATTCCCTCACAAAAGCCAAAGATTAGAGCACTGAGCCCTTTGCTTTCCAGACAGTACTGCAGTTTTGTCCATTGACACTAGATCTAAAATTATGAAAAGGAAGGTAAGCTCACATGCTGTTGTCCTCCAGCAATTATTTTTTCTTAATACATGAACACACATGAAGCTGTCTTATGCTGGATCAGTCCCATCAAGGCCAGTATTATCCACTCAGACTGGTAGTGGCTCTCGAGGGTCTCGGGTAGAGGTATTTCACAGTACCTATAGCCTGGTCCTTAAATCAAGATGTCAGAGTTTGAACCTGGGACCTTCTGCATGTCGAGCAGATGCACTTCCACTGACCCTAACCCTCCCCTTTTGAACAGTTCAAATCCTATTAAGGGCAACATATGGAATTTTTTTAACTGTACAAGAGTATTGGAAGACAACTAAGGTTGCCAAGTCGACTTACCTGCAAAGTGGGGGGATTCCTGGCTCCGTCGAGAGTCTCCCCACGTGTGCGCTTTGCGCACGTGCACCACAATGACATCACCAGAAGTAACATCATCGCATCGCCCACATTGGGGGCGGGGCACCATGACTCAAGGGAAAACCATAGAGTTTTCCCTCGATTCACAGTGTCCGCCCCACAACGTGGCCAGTGTGATACACGCTGGGGATGCCCTCCGGCAGGGGGGCTTGGCAAGCCTAAAGACAACTTTTGCACAGGCAACAGTTAAGGTGTCTCTAGGTATTTTTCATGGAAAGATACACATCATTACTAAACAGCTTTTCAAAAGGGAAGTATACGTTTGGAAAAAACTGGTTAAAATGGAACAGCCTCTAATAGTCTAGAACAGTTTTGAAACAGGTTCACATCTTAACTTGCAAGAGTTTAACAGGCTCTTCCCTCCCCATTCCTCTGAAGATGCCTTCACTTTATTCTTCCTCTTCTACTGAGAATATTCATCAAAATCATGGTCCCAATCCACCCTGTATGCAGCAATGTGTAATTATTCTACTTTCAACAGAAGAGAGTCAAGTTAATCCACCCTGTATGCAGCAATGTGTAATTCTACTTTCAACAGAAGAGAGTCAAGTCCAGCTACCTCATGGAAATCATGTGGACTAAATTTTGCTTAACATGGTCAGGATTTAGCATGATTCTGATCAATCCAGGCTCTTAAACTTAAGGCAGTAACCACAATCAGAGACTTTATTCTAGTAATTAAGTGCACGAGTACAGTATGCATCACAAAGGAGTAATTCAAAAACAGAAGCATTGTTATGTACAACAGAGTCTTAGACAAATAAACAGAGCAGATATATACAATATTTATACTTCCAAGAAACATGTGATAAAAAGGGAGGTTCTTTGAACTATTAATGGATTGATGGACTTTACTAAAGCAATCTACGGGTTTTAAAATATCAACAACCTTAAATCAGTTGCATTTCAGAGAGGAAGTCAAAACAGAAACATAGTATGGCGGCACCATCAGATGATTTCAACTGATAGAAGAGAAAGCAGAAGAGAACCATTCCCTTTCTTTCGCCTTCTTAACCACTTCCATATTTGGACTACAGATATTTGTAAGAGGGTCAAGTGTCGTTTCATGGAAATAAAGAATAAAAACATTAAATTCTATCCCTCCATTTCACACTACCACCTCTAAAATGTCATTTTTCTTGAGCTGCCAACACTGTTGGAATACTTAGAAATTGAGGTTCATGTCAGGGATCGTTTAGAGGCATTCTTTGAAGTGCTTGCAATCATACGCTCCCACAATAGGGAGAGGCAGTGAAGGCAAGGAGAGCACACACAATTTGAAATTAAGCAATAGCAGCTACATATGCAGTTAAAAGTTCTTCAACCCCCTAGCAAAAAAACCACTACTTACCTTCTCATTGGTGTCCCAATTTCGAAGTGACCACACACTAAAATGTAATGGCCGCACAGTTCTGGATATAGTCATGTCAGTTTTTAGCACCCTAAAGAACTATTTAAGTTCTTAAACTACTTGAAGAATTCCTGTGTTGTTTCTAAAGAATTCTAAAAGCACTCTGTAGTTAATGGCGCAAGATGCATTTTGGGATAATTTGGCATTAAGGAGCCAGCATTACCATCTCCCTAAAGACAATCAGGTGGACCTTAATCTGCTATTTTATCTAGAGTCACATGTAAGAAATAACACTATCCAATATCCTTTCACAAAAATAACTTTTGAGGACCTCAGAGAAAGAGACAACAGCTTCTAAACTTAAACCATGAACAACTTTTGCAATCAGATAGCATTACCAACTAGAGATTTCATCTTTTAAAAGTATCCTTGTAGCTCATATTATGAGATACTCTGCTTGAAAGCAGAACCTCTGGGCCCACAAATTATAGTGCAGCAAGTCAGAACTGCTTTACAAATGGTCCTCAATTCAGCTAAAGTTAGAGTTTCCAACCCAGGTTGGGAAATTCTTGGAGATGTGGGGGGAGCCTGAAGGGTGGGGTTTGGGGAGGGAGCTCAGCGGAGTATAATGCCATAGAGTCCACCCCCCAAAGTAGGCATTTTCTCCAGGAGAGCTGATCTCTGTCTTATGGGGATCAGTTGTAATTCTGGGAGATCTCTAGAATCCAACTGGAGGTTGGCAACCCTATCTAAAATCCCAGTGGAACATATATATTACACACACACTCACTTCTGGACTGTGCTGGAAGTGCTTATTTTGTTGCTTCAAGTTCACTGACCACTATTCTTATCAGCGATACAAATAATATACTTGCAAAAAAGTTAATTCTTTCAGCACAGGGGAAAATACATATTTTCACTACAGGCAAGGCAACACTGCCACAAATTCATACAAACCAGTATCCATCTCCCCAATAAGCTATACTTGCACATTTAAGTAGTACATGGCAAGTCAACAAACTTTATTTCAATGAATATTAGATGTTGCCTACCATTTTGGAAAACATTCTGTTTGCATCTTGATTTATTTAAATATTCCTATCTCAATTTTCTCCCCACTGGAGAGTCAACATAGCTTATAAAGAAACACAATTCAGACAAACAACAAACACTGGATGACACAATTCCAACTCTTGGGTTGGTCCTGGATCCATTTGGCCAGCACGTTCAGGGCCACAGGCTTTGTGAGCCATGGACTAAGAGTCAAGAATACTTTGGCTCACACTAAAATGCTGCACCTCTGGTCATGCACAGTTTTAAATACCTGTAACAGGAAGGGAAACAGAAGACCAAACAAAGAGCTTATTCAGCTGGCACACAGCTAAAGATTCCCTTCCTGATCCTTTGGGGCAAATTATCCTATTCACTAAAGGCCTGCTGCTTCCTTAGTGGCAAAGCTAATTCACAGAAACCCAACAGCCACAAAAAATAATCTCAAAGCAATAATTAATTTTCTGCATAAGAATTTATTCAACAGTATTTGAAGGGCATGCCCCCCCCCCCGGCAAATAAACCTGACAGACTGCTGTGAATGGTACTAGAAAATGCTAGTATGCACAAGGTGCCTGCAGTTTTACCATAGAGTTTCTATCAGTTCCTAAAGAAGATTGACAAAACTTCCGGGTTTGCCCAGGAAGTGACAACACACCATTACAACACCATTTTTTTTCTTCCACAGGCCGCTGGAGTGCCAGCAGGCAACACTACACTTTCCCCCAGAAAACAAAAGGAGTTAGCCTTCAAGACTTTGAGTTCTTTTTAAAAACCATCATAATTACAATTGCACCTAACCACTGCATTTATTTAGATTGCAAGTATCTAATGTAGACAGAAATTCTTTAGGCTATATGGTATGAAGTATATAGACAGAACACTTCAATTTATCAGGGATACTACAGGGGGAGTTTTACAAGGAGACTTGCCACAAAACCCTTCTAGCTATACAATAACAAACTTTCTGAAGTATTTGTTAAGATACTGTGTGAATGCAGGCTAAGCACATAGTCATCAATCATAGTTGAACTGGCATCAGCAAGCTTACATCCTCTCTCTCTCTATATATATATATATAAAAGAAAGTCCCCTCACCGTAAAATCAACACCCAGGCCAAACCGCTGGACCTAGAGACACCAAATTCGGGGACAGTGCTCCAACTGTGGTGTAGGTGCTTGCTAAGAAGGGATTTTTAGAAATCTGACCCCTAAGTGGGTCAAAAGGGGGGAAATGTGCTCCCCCATTGATACCTATGTGGCTGCCAGGCAGCTGCCTCTCTGCACCCCCCACTCTCTGACTGGTCAGCTGCAGAGCTCTGTGTTCTGAGGTAAAAAACCCCCAACAGTTGCAGGGGACTGCAGAGAGCTGACAGTTGAGGAAATCCGGAGTAGCCAAGAACCACCTGTGAGGTGAAGCAAAGCTGCTGGCCCAGCCTCTCCGATGGCTTCCAACACACCACCCCCTACACCTAACAGGCGGTTGTCTGACAGGTGCAGCCCCACCTCCACAGTGACTTCTAATACTCCTCCCCCTCCTACACCACAGAGGAGTTGGGATGGCTTCCAACACACTCCCCCCACCTCCTACACCTAACAGGCGGTTGCAGTTGTCTGTCAGGTGCAGCAGTGGTTGCAGGGTGCTTAAAGCCACGAGGGAGCCCGCCCCAGCAGTAACGCCTTAGTGATCCTGCCAGCCCTGCCTCCACGGTGGCTTCTAATACTCTCCCCCCCCCTTCCCATCCTACACTGGACAGGCAGCTGCCTGTCAGGTGTAGGAGAGGATGTGGGATGCTTACTGCTGCCGGGGAGGTTTGCTCAGCAGGATTGCCTTAGCACTGCTGCTGGCCCAGCCTCCCCGAGGCCTTTAAATACAATCCCACCCAACACCAGACAGGCCGCTGTCTGTCAAGTGTAGGAGCAGGGCAAGGGTAAGAGTGTTTATGGGGAGATAGTAAAGGACATTTCTAGGAGCCATTTCGATGTGTGCCTCCCTCATGAACCTGAAGAAATGTCCACTACATCACCACTCCCTCACACCAACTCCCCCTCACACCTCTCACCTCTTACTGCCCCCAAGAAAGTTCCTGGCAAACATCGAGCCAGAGTTAAGCTACAAGGAGGAGGCAACTTAGGAATGTGGCAAAGACATTTGCCCATAGTACTCTTGCAGTGCACTGAGCTGCACAGGCCAAGCACCAGCAAGATCACCCTGAGGTGCTCAGAACAACAGTCTCCATATGAGCAAAACAATCCAGGAACACAAGTAGAGAGGCCATCACTTTCCTGCAGCCTGGTGATCCTAGCACCTGAGGGCAGAATCACCAATTTGGTCTAGAGGGTCAAAACATTTCATGGCTACCTGTATTGACGCCCCTTCACCATTGTCACCGACCACAAACCATTGTTGGGTTTGCTGGCCCCAGATTGTCAGACACCCCAAATGCTGTCCCCCCGCGTCCTGCATTGTTTGATTTTCCTTGCAGGCTATCAGTATGTTCCCACACACTGGCCCGGCAAGGCAATGGGACATGCCGATGCCCTTAGCCATCTTCCCCTGCTGTCCTGCGACCCCAAACCGGCCCAGGCCCACCACATCACCCTGATTGGGGACTTGCCCGACCGACCGGTGCAGGTCTCCTGGCACACCGCCTGGGACCACATCTTATCCCGGGTCTTGGACTGGGTGGGGAGGGGTTGGCCCTCTGGCTCGGTGGGACCCGAGTTCACGGCATTTACCTCTAGGAAGGAGGAACTATCTTCACACAAAGGGTGTTTGCTGTAGGGTGGCTGGGTGGTGGTGCCCAACCCCCTTCATAAACGAGTACTCAAAGCGTTACATGAAACTCACCCCGGGATTGTGCACATGAAAGCACTAGCCTGGAGTTATGTCTGGTGGCTGGGACTCGACTGGGAAATCAAGGACCAAGTGCAGATGTGCCAGAAATGCCAGGAGTCGCAACCCGAGCCTCCGAAAGCACTGTAAGGCCATGGGAATCCTCGCACAAACCCTGGGCCAGGCTGCACCTGGACTTTGCAGGGCCATTCCAGGGTCAACCCTTTTTTATTTTATTCGATGTGTACACCAAGTGGCTGGAGGTGACCCCCGTAGCTTCCACATCATCACAGTCTGCCATTAGAGCTATGTGGCAGATTTTTAGCACATACCGGATACCTGACATTTTGGTGACCAATAATGGAACTGCATTCACATCTTCCGAGTTCCAGGAATTCACACAATACTATGGGATCAGACACATACGCTTGGCCCCCTTTCACCCTGCCACAAATGGCCAAGCAGAGAGCATGGTCAGAACGTCTAAGGAAGCACTCCGTTGCATGGATCACGGGGATTGGGAATATAAACAGGCAGTGTTCCTGTTCGGCCAGCGAATGACCCCCCATACTACTACAGGTCGTTCTCCAGCCAAGCTTCTCATGGGCTGCCGCCTTACCACCCGGTTAGACCGCCTCCACCCAGACTGGGCTCCAGAACATGACATGGCAACCCAGGACCAGGCAGCCACCAGAGGTTTCTTCCCCGGGGACTTGGTGTATGCTAGAAACTACACCCGGGGTCCCGTATGGGTCCCCGCAAAAACAGTCTGGGTTACGGGGCCGTGCTCCTATGAAGTATCCTGTGAAGGTGGGCAACTGTTCAAAAGGGATATAGATCAACTGCGGTGCCGCCTCCTCAACTCTGATCCCGAGACACCAGAGGACTGTGAAGTCGAGGAAGACAAACGCGAGGAGTAGGGAGGGCCCACTCCACAGCCGACGCACACGGGCACACCGACGGAGGAACCCAACAGCGACAGCTCAGCACAGGACCCAACACCAGACCCGAGCTGCGCGCCAGCTGTGCTCGACTCCCCAACCACTCCGGAAGAAACCGTGAGCCCAGCCTCAGGAACTCCAGCTCAAAGCCCAGGGTTGCGCCGTTCGGCAAGAACACGGCACCCGCCCGCTTATTTATGGGACTATGTGTGCTAAGGAGAAATCCGGACTATGGGGGGAGGGGTGTTATGTCCTTGCAAAGACCGCACAATGTGGTTGCTCTGCACACGCAGCCAGCCAAATAGCCAGAACTTCGATCCCAGGAACAATGGGCTCTGAGGATCCTAATTGCAGCCTATTGGCTGACCAGCATCCTAGAGGAAACCTATCAGATGGAGAATTATGTAAATAAGCCAATCATGGGTGTGGGGTGTGTTTGGGGTGGAGTTTTTGTGTGCATTTAAGCAGCCCATGGGCTTGACCTGTATCTCAAGTTCTTGAAATCACTAAGTAAAGTATGAGCTGAAATCCCTCAATGATGCATCAGTCTCAGTACTTTTCACTTGGATACCATTTGGTGCTGTTGACCCATTTCTTCACTTTACTGAGAAAAAGTTTTGTAATCTGATGACGCTCAGTGCAAATTCTAAAGATTTTTGTCCCTCTCTGAAGACTTGCAGGAAATTCATGGCTTGGCTAGTAACCACAGACATGTAGGTTGCAGTCTGTTTCCACTAAAATATAGTGGTTATATGCCCCTTATTTTTACTATGATACCCAGAAATTTAATCTGCTCCATGGAGTAGGTGACATTTAGGTTAATGTCAGGGAGGAAACAACTGGAGTCCTAGTGGAATTACTCAAGAACCTCCTTCCCATGATGGATTTTGCTGGTGCATCTCAGGAGAGGTATTTCAGGAGCTGGGGAAGTGTTGATCTACATCAGCTATAAATATGTAAACATAACATAAAGCCACAAGGTAGTAGGCAAGGACAAGTTGTTAGAGTAGCCAGGTGTGCCGTGGCAAGACCAGGGACAGAATTAATGACTTCTTGCAGTCCTTCTTTGTGCAAAAGTTTTATATCTATGGTTATCAGAATGTTTTTTCCCCTTTCTGAAAGCTTGCTAGTGGAGTGTACATTCCTCAAAAAGTGTGGGTGCCCTGCAAATAACCAGGAATCCTAGGGCCATAGGGGCTGATGTTAGAACCTGCACAGCCAGGCACCCTGCTAAGAGAGTAGGGTTGCCAAGTTGATCTTCGCCGGGAGCGGGGGGCTCCCGGCTGGTGTCTGGTGTGCGCGCACACACCGCACGTCACCCGGAAGTGACGGGAGGACGCCGGGCACGCTGGGGGCGGGGCTACGACCATACAAGGGAAAACCATAGAGTTTTCCCTTGTATGGCTGTGGCCCCACCCCCAGAGTGCCTAGCGTCCTCACGTCACTTCCGGGTGACGCGCACGTCAGGGAGGAGTTCCCCCAGGGGCCCGATCCGGTGCCGCCGGGGAACGGGCCTCTGGGATGGGGGTTTCCCCGCCCCCCGGGGGGACTTGGGATCCCTATAAGAGAGCAATTGTTTTAGATAATAAGATCTCCAAGATTACCCCATTAGTAGATTTTTCAGCAGCAGACAGAAGGCCCCTGGTTAGGACTCCTGGAGAGTGTCTAGATTGGCAGGGCTCAGTTCATTTCGGCATTCTTCAGCAGGGTCCAAGGATAATGCCTTGCAGAATCTCCTAAAGAGCCGCTCTTCACCCTTCTTATGCAATCCAATTTGATCATGAAGGCCACAACAGCTCCCTCACTTGACCCTTTTATCTATTATGTCAGAATGTTTTCTGAGGCTACTGACTGCATCACAATAGTTAAATTATGACATTATCCCACCTGTCTTCAGTCACATGATGCTAAACACATACTAGCATGCATCCTGATAAACCAGACCACAATGGCATATCAATGTCAACATAACAGAGAGATATCTTGCCAAATGGCATTGGGATTATGTTAATCAACACTCTTAATCCAGTTTAGTTGAATGCACTACCATAACATAAATTACCAATATTCCTTGCTTTCTCTCAGCCCTGCAGCAACGCTGGCTTATTTCCAATTCCTTAGACATTTTATTTCTTACCAAGAAGATTAATTTCTTTATTAATAAGGAATCAAGTGAGATTTTCTTGACATGTGCATGGAATTGAAGTTTTAAAGTTAATTATTCCCCCACACACAAACCCCAAGAAGGGAAAGTGGACAAGTGTCAGCTAACCCTAGGGTATATAGTTCTACAACACCAATAATTAGAATGGAAGTTATTTGGTAGTTCATGCTATGTGTGGCACAGTATTTCCTCATTTTTACACACCATCGCACATTTTACTATTCCCTTTCAGCTAGTATTCCCGTAGTACTCCCTTTTTTTTGTTTAACATTTGATGTCTCAGACACATTTCAATCAAAAACTGTAACAAAAACTAACAATAATGTACAAGAACAGAGGATCAATCTCATCCCGTAAAAGCCTAATGAGTATTTGCCGTACAGTGGACACACTGAGCTGCATTCACTCCTGCTCTCTGATTTTGAACAGCTTGAGGATGATGAAAAAAATGTTGCCACTCATATTAATCTATTCATTATGGCAAAAGCCTAATTCAAGAAATAGTTAACACAAACATAGTAGGTTTGCAAACACATAATTACACATGAGAAATAAATGAAGTTTAAATACTTCAGAACAGGAATTTCTTATTGTAAGCATACATAACTATTTGCTCCAAGTGACGATAATCTGCTACAGGTCCTGTATAAAGATCTTGTTTCAGGTTGAATGGGACTGCGTGAGGACCAGCAAATATGTGCCAATTTCACTATTACTGTTAAAGCAAATCCAGATTCTTAAACTATAATTTATGGCAAGTAACATATCAGTTATAGATAACATCATTAGTTGTAGCAGGGGTCCCCAAACTTTTTGAGCCTGTGGGTACATTTGGAATTCTGACACTGCATGCGGGCACAGCAACAAAATGGCTGCCACAGGAGGCGGAACCTGCCCCCAAATGATTGCCACAGCTTAACTTCAGTATACAGTGTAGATTCTTGTGATGTGGTGGCAGCTGCTGCCAAAGCATTTTTTTTAAAAAAAAAATCTGCCCAACCAATCAAATCTCTAATAGTCAATCAGAAGCCTTGCTGGGCAAAAGCCCTACCTGGCCCCAACCACTTCCTAAAAACACTCGGCAGGCACTAGAAAAGGTATTGGCTGGGGCCATGGCATTCACAGGCATTATACTTGGGACCCCTAAGTTACACTTTGCTTTGACAGGGTCAGTAAGTTATGAAAACTATCCAGAGATACTGCATTCTAACCTAAGTTTTTAAATATAGTTTTGGAT
Source organism: Gekko japonicus (assembly GCF_001447785.1). Taxonomy (NCBI): domain Eukaryota; kingdom Metazoa; phylum Chordata; class Lepidosauria; order Squamata; family Gekkonidae; genus Gekko; species Gekko japonicus. The sequence continues at coordinate 202,852 of NW_015163635.1, read as the reverse complement.
TATGTATCAGACTTGCACAAAAGAGTCCATTGTTATTTCTACATGAAGTTACATGGACCACTTCTAAAAGTAGTTTTATGACTCAGTTAAATATTTGCAAAGCTTTTTCTGCTATAGGGGTGCCAGGTCCCCTCAGCTTGCTGGCAGGGGGATTTGAGGGGCAGGCCAGGATGTCACATGACATCTCCAATGCGATGACATCACACAGAAGTGATGTCATCACATTGGGGATGTCACACGGCAAAAAGTTGAGTGTTGCTGTGCGACAGCTCACATGATCATGTCATTTCCACATGACATTATCATGTCGGGGACGTTGCCATATGACATCACTGTTTGAGGGCGGGGCTTCCCCTACCAGCCAGCTGGCCAGAAGCCAAAAAATTTGGGGGAACCCCACCCAGACCAGGGTCTGGCAGGGGCAACCCTATTCTGGTGGCTGTCTAGGACTCCAAAGATTCACAGTAAGTAACAAAGAAGTAGAGGGAAGGAGATAAATTCTGGCTGAAGAAAGGCATCTGATTTGCCAGCTTTCTCATTACCTAAACTCATCTAATCTGGTTATGCTGATCTATGCTCCTGTAATCTCACGGTTGGATTAGTGCAATGTGCTCGACCTGGGGCTCCCCTTGACAACAACCCAGAAACTACAACTGGTCCAGAATACAGCAGCTTGACTGCTGGGAAGGGCTAGCCACGGGGAACATATGCTACCCATTTTGAAACAGCTACATTGGCTGCCAGTCTGTTTCTGAGTTCAGTTCATGGTGATGATCAGGGGTCATTTCCTGCAGGAGTGCACAGGAGCGGAGCTCCGGCAGTAAGGAGCCCAGGGGGTGGGCACATGCAATAAGCCCCACCCCCTGCTCCCAGCAGCCCTCAGTCAGAGCAAGAAGCAGCCAGGTAAGTTGCAGAGCCCCCCCGGTCCCCGGTCCAAAACAGTCCAGTGGCACCTTTAAGACCAAGTTTTATTCAGGTACAAGCTCTCCCTCCTCTGCGAGGACAGATCTGCACATCCCCCCCCCCAATAGCTAGCAATCCAAAACAGTCCAGTGGAGCCTGAGCCATGGGTGTTGCCTTCTGACACACTTCCGGTGATGTCAGGGGATGTGGCATATGCAAATGAGTTGTGCTAATGAGCTCCTGCACCTCTTTTTCTACGAAATGACCGCTGGTGATGATTATGACCTTTATAAAGCCCTTCATGTCCTGTGACCCACAAATTTGAAGGACCATCTCTTTCCATCTGTTCCTATGTGCTAACTGCAGTAATCACAGTATGCCAGAGAATCATGACTCTAATGAGTATCTTAAACCGTATGCTAGAGAATTATGGCTCTAATGAGTACGTTACACAGTAATTTGGGTGTTGGAAGAACGTAAAACTAACAAAAATGGACTTCAAGATATGCAAATCTTGCTTTTACAACATGAAACATTTTGGATATACAAATTAAGCACATTAGCACCTTTTGGTCTAAATATCAATATGGAGCTTTCATGTTTTCTGTGATGGGTGTGTCAGATAGTATCAAACAAAGATACATATTCCTTTAAGATACTTTTGTAATGAGGCATGAATCTCAACTACTGTGGCTTTAAATATATGTAGCTTGAGAATAGCACTGAATGTTTACAGTGGGAATTGCCTGAGTTCTTGGCAAAAACCCAGAAGAAATATTTGGTGAGACATGAGTCCAGGTAAGTTTTTCTGTTTCAGTGGTAAGCATATTACTGAACTCTGAGATGTGATATTTAATAAGAAAATGCTCTCATTTGTTGGGCTAGCACAACCCTGAAATGTTGAATAGCTGGAGACATTAAATACTAAGGAGGCTGTGACTCCAAGGCTCCAAGATCAGTGACAAAGGGTGGCGCTAGGGGAGCAGAAGTCCAGGAGACACCCGCTGGAGTGCGAAGTGCCTTAAAGGGCAGTGCTCTCCTGATGCTATTTAACATCTATATGCATCCCTTGCCCAGATAGCCTGGAGCTATGGGCTGGGATGTCACTAGTACACTGATGACACCCAGCTCTATCTGATGCTGGGCGGTTGGTCCAACTTCAGTCCTTTTTTAAAAAAAATTATTTATTTTAATTTTATAAACTTTATTGAAGTTCAAACAATACATCGATAAATCATAGCGCACATGCATGTATATATCCACTTTCATTAATCACAAATACAGTTACAGCTCCCTATTCAAGACAAGCATGTGCTAGCTTTTTAAACTCGTGTGGTTCAATCAGGCATCGTGCTTGTTAGGTGCTATGGCCCCTTTTGAAAGAAGATCATGATTACTATACCACTTATTGTGCTTATGTGAGATGTCGATAATGCCAAAGAATTCCACAATCATACATGAAACAGTAAGAATGAAAGAAGAAGAAGAGACCTAGCGTGAAAGACTGCTTTTAGGAAAAGACCAAAGTACGATACAAAGGATTGTGTGGTTGACAATCTTGCGTAAGGATATAATCCAAGAACAGAAACCATTTTGCATCACAGTTAGATTCCTTTGGGTATATTTCTGATCTCCTAATCTTGTCTGTGATTTTTTCCAAAATGAAGCGGTCCCAAACTTTTAAAAACCAGTTATTTCTCGTTGGGGCCGAGGGATATTTCCATACAGCCGCTATTGAAGTTTTGGCAGCCACTAGGAGACTTATTATCAGCTCTTGTCTTATTTTAGGTATGTTTGTTTCATGTCAGTCATCTAAAAATATTAGCTCTGGTTTGAATAGTACAGAGTAGCCTGAGATTAGTTCTATTTGTTGTAATACATCCTGCCAGAAGTCAGAAATGATGTTACATCCCCACCAACAGTGGGCAAAAGAGCCTAACTCCCCACATTGCTTCCAGCACACAGGAGAGTGGTCCGATGTCATCTTAGCTAGCCTTTCAGGTGTCAGATACCATCTAGTTATGATCTTATATGCCTGTAGTTTGGTGGATGTGACATTTGAGGTCATTAATCCTGATGTCCATATCTTGTCCCAGTGTAAATCATCAGGTTGCTTGTTACAGTCTTGTTGCCATTTTAGTTGGAAGTTTAGAGATTTATTCCCATCAAGATTCACCAGTATCTCGTAGACCTTAGATATTAGGCCTTTGAGAGTTGAGGCTGAGGAAGTCAGAAATTGTTTAAAGGGGGTTAGAGGAGCCTTGAGAATGTGTGTTATTTTCAGATCCTTTAATGCATGACTCGGAGATTAAAAAACCACGGGATATTGTGGTGTACATGATCTTCTAGGGCCATCTTAGGAAGAAGTCCTGTAGGAGATGTGAGGTCGAGTAAACGTTTCACATTAGCCTTCTTCCACACATCAGCCATGGTTGAATCACTTCCCGGAGAAAACCAGGTTTGAAAGAGAAATGTGGTGAATCTAGATGTCTTTGGCATTATTTTATTTCTGAGTTGATCCCATGTGTTCAGTATTGCCGAGAATAAAATATATTGTTTCAGAATTGCGAGTCGTTCCTTGGAGCTGTTCCAGACTATCTCTCTCATTAACTTCGGTCTAATAAATTGGTATATAGGCTCAATCCAGTCAGCTTGTTCATTTCTCAATATCTTGATAAGGAATGTCAACAAGGTCGTCTGATGATAAATCTTTAAGTCCGGAACTTTCAGTCCACCTTGAGAGTTGCTCCATCGAATTACTTGGAAACTTATCCTGGGACGCTTGTACTTCCAAAAAAATGAGTTTAGGTTGTTTTGCCATTCCTTC